>NC_061093.1:27078799-27101661 GCF_015104395.2 Macrobrachium nipponense | reverse complement strand
TTACCTTTAACATATTCACCTGAGCAAATAATGTAGTACAGCATACTACAATTTCATCCACAGTTTACAGCAACCAAAATGCACTGAACATGTATTTCCAAACCTTTGCAAATTGCAACTGAAAACTGTAAGTCAAAAAACACTGGTTAGAAAGTACCAAACCTTTGAATATGTAAACAGCAAGTTACTTACAACTGAAATTGGTATAAGTATTGTTGAAACAACTGTTCACTAATTTCAGCCAGACATCTCATTACTTTCAAAACAGAAAACAAGACTACTATGTTTTATATAAAAAATGGTTTCATTTAATGTAAGTTCTTACAGTAATTTAAGTCTTTGTTTTTTATATTTAAAATTCATATTTTTAAATCTTTACATTGAATAATAAGAACCACAAATAATTATTACTTAGGTAGTATAATGCCATGTCTAAAACCATAAGCTACTAAAAACATCACATCAAAATGCAACTTGGTTGCCTCTTGTAAATGGTTTATGAATAACTGTATTTCAATTCATACACTTCTGGGAAAAACCGTCAGCCCATAAAAATGATAAAGGAATGCAATTACAGTGTTTACTAACTGCAATTTAAGTCTGCTGCAACAGAATGTGCCCCCCTCTTTATTCTAAAAAAAAATGGTTAAAAACTTTTTTTTTTTACATCAACAAATGCAGAGGGGAAACAAGTTCCAAAACTAACAAAACTTTCATATATAATAAAATTTGTAACACAGTAAGTTATTTAATGCAACACCTTAGTTCTAAAACTAAATAGTGTATACAGTATTTTAAAAATACAACAATGAAACAACCCCAGCTCTGTGATTAACCAATTCTCTGAACTGTCAAAGCCTGTTCTTGTGACCTTAATTTTATGGATGGTTAAATTACTTGTAGTTCCCTAATAGAGAAAAAAATAACAGAAATGCTGACTTTATTGCACGATTCAAACAAACCGTTATCAGTGACTGTATCTTTTGGGATATCAGATTCTTGTGAAGTGCCAAAATGAAATACTGTAAAGCAAGACTACAACAATTGGCACATCAAAAATCTTTTGTACCCTCTTTCATGCACTGAATGCACCAACATAAATCCTAAAGTGTGACCTCTACTGGAATGGTCAGCATTATTGTATACCTTAAACATTTAATATATATTACTTCACATTTCCAGATAAATGCAAAACAAAAAAAATAAATAAAAAGAAAGCACAACAAGTACAATTTGATTAATAAAATTCAAGTCAAGGTTTTCGTGTTAACCTAACTTCTTGTAATTAATGAGAGAAACTAACAACAGTAAAAATTTGACATTAATTAAAACAATTACACCACTTGTTTTGATTCACCATTAATAGTAACGAGCTTCAACTGTTACATCTCAGTTTTTAAGTTATTGTAAGTACCAAAAATGTGCAGTAATACAAAAATTTCTTATTGAAAAATATGGCAATAACTGAAATGTGTTTCTAATTCATTTTGCTTTTCTTTTCTTTAAACCTTTCAACCATCCATTTATATACCGTATTTCTAGACAGTAAAAATAATACATGTTAATATATACCGTATATAAGAGAGAAAAGAGCAACACTGAGTCATGCATGTAGGGCAACATTACATTTCCCTTCTGATATGTGCACCATCCCAATGGAAACAGAGAAGGCATATGAAAAGAAAAGAAAAGAAAAAAAGTGTATTCTCCACATCAAACTCAAAAAGGCTACATCACTTCACAGCAAGTACTGGTAGTAGTAGTAGTAGTAATATTCAGACAAAAGCACTCAACAGCACCTTTTGGCTATAGGAGGTATCCAGGCCCTTGAATCCTGCAGTTAACAATATGCACAGAATCTCTGCATTCTCAATTCAGTGGTGAAAGAAATCAAGTCTATCTTTCCCTAAACTTTGCAGTCATCCCACAGGCAACATCCCCTTCACATAATACTCGGCTTGTAACTGGTGGGTTACTAAATTCCGAACAATGAAACTTAATGTCCACTTAAGATATACAGTTTCTTTTATACATCAAGGATGGCAATGCCTCATTCATGCACTAAGCAATCTTTCACGTCTCTTAATCTTAGAAGTACTGTATTCCCTTCATTACACAAAAATGCTCTCTTTGATCTTTTCCCAAATTTCCATTTTTTTTTTTTTTTTTCTTAACAAGGTCAAGTTATGGAATGTCTGACCAATGTCCAACTATTTACATTTTTAAATAAATCCAATCAGGACAATGACCATGTGGTCCCACCACAATATTTTTTTTAAAGACAATATTTTCAAAACTATTTGTCAAACATACAATCTGCTGTTCATTACATAATAAAATTTTCAGTCAGATTCTGATCCATCCTCTTCAAATCCTGTAAGGTCTACTTCAACTAACTTCCCATTGTGAATGGCATACTCTAATAGGGCGAGGTGACAAAACACATATTGGTCTGGCATCTGAATGGAGTAAGCCCGTTGTGACCTTATTTTTTCAACAGTACCTTTAACTTCAATAGTTCCTACTTCTTCTAGACGACGGATGCATATGTCAAGGGTGCAGAATGTCCCTGTGGGCAAAGTCCATATTCATAATTATTAATTAACACATTCCATCAAATAGAAACATGCCTATATGAAGTCAAATCTACAAATGCACATCTGAGATTCAAAAGATATGATAGCTTGGAAACTAGTCTCTTTTCAGAATTGAAAAATAACCAACCTATGAATAATAAACATAATCACTGGATATTTAGGCCCTTATTGTACCCTGACAAATTTTCATTCCCTTGTCACACATTTTTAGCCCATTGCAGCTGCTTTAATGTTGCTTAATACACATATGTAAGTGTTAATCAAGGCTACTTGGGCATTAACTCAACAAGGAGTGAACCTTTTTCAACTTGGACTCCTTTTATCTAAGTGGTGAATGAGGTGGGATGACATAACATCTGCTGACATTTATACTTGGGAATACCATGAAAAGCCTTACGTTTCTTTCCCTCTCATAACTGTGCAATACTAAAGTAACATCCACAGTGATTACTTGGAAAAAGTCTATGGGGGTAAGATATAAAAGTTCCCATCTCAGGTCTTGGTTATTTTATTATTAATAAAATGGATACTGGTTTCAAAACTACCCACGTTAACTGTGACGACAAATAATCAAGAATATAATATCACTACAAGCAAAAATTATTTAATTGTTCACTAAAGGCAGATGAGCAATCACTTACCTGTCTACCTATGCCAGCAGAGCAATGAACAACAATTAATTGGAGGCCCTAAAGAATGGCCAGTCCAAGCATCTCCTAACTCTGAAGTTAAACGAGCCTGAGAGTCTCTAACATGGGTTAAAAACTCTAGCATTGCCATTGCAGAATCTGGGACACCATAATCAGGCCAGGATGTAAACTGCATATGCTCAACTTTTCGTTCCTCACCAGACTGCAAGAGTATCAAACATTTCTGAATTTATAACGTATCAAACATTTCTGAATTTATAACATCAGTAACCAACTACATTGTACATATATATATTAACCCTTAAACGCCGACTGGACGTATTTTACGTCGACATTTTTTGTCTCTCGGGTGCCGACTGGACGTATTTTACGTCGACATACAAAAGTTTTTTTAAAATTCGCGGAAAAATACTTTTAGGACTAACCAGCTGAAAACTCTTGAATCACGCGCCTTGGGGGGATGCTGGGAGTTCACGGATCAAGGTTGTTGTTTGTTTACAATCGTTACGCAGGCGCGCAAGCGCGAATTTCTTTCTTGCCGCACTAAAAAGTATCTGTGACACATCTCGGAAATTATTTCGTCACTTTGACATAATTATTTTACCATTTTAAATTAGCCGTTACATGGACTATTATATATGAAAATGTGCGCATTTTTATGTAGAATACAACAAAAAAATACTCATGATTGTAGCTTTTATCAGTTTTGAGATATTTTCATATAAATAAACGATAAGTGCCAAAAATTTCAACCTTCGGTCAACTTTGACTCTACCGAAATGGTCGAAAAACGCAATTGTAAGCTAAAACGCTTATATTTTAGTAATATACAATCATTTAACTTAATTTTGCAACTAATTGGAAGGTCTCTAGCACAATATTTCGATTTATGGTGAATTTATGAAAAAACTTTTTCCTTACGTCCGCGCGGTAACTCTTCCGAAAATAATCATACATGCGATTGTGGTAATGTTTGCACCATTTTAAAATTAGCCGTTACATAAAGTTTTATGTATGAAAATGTGCGCAATTTCATGCACAATATAACTAAAAACAACCCATGGTTGTAGCTTTTATCAATTTTGAAATATTTTCATATAAAAATGATAAGTGACAAATTTTCAACCTTCGGTCAATTTTGACTCTACCGAAATGGTCGAAAAACGCAATGTAAGCTTAAAACGCTATATTCTAGTAATATTCAAGCATTTACCTTCATTTTGCAACAAATTGGAAGTCTCTAGCACAATATTTCGATTTATGGTGAATTTATGAAAAAAAATAATAAAATTTTCTTTACGTCGCGCGGTAACTCTTCCGAAAAAATCATATGTGCGATTGTGGTAATGTTTGCACCATTTTAAATTAGCCGCTTACATAACGTTTTTATATATGAAAATGTGCGCAATTTCATGTATAATACAACAAAAAATAGTTGAAGGTTGTAGCTTTTCTCATTTTCGAATTATTTGCATATAAACTCACGATATATAGAAAAAAAAACCACGTTCGGGTCAAATTTGACTCTACCGAAATGTCGAAAAACGCAATTGTAAGATAAAACTCTTACAGTCTAGTAATATTCAGTCATTTATCTTCATCGTGAAACAAATTCGAAGTCTCTAGCACAATATTTAAATTTATGGTGAATTTTTAAAAAAAACTTTCCTTCCCTCCGCGCGGATTCTCCGCCACAAATCTCCGAAATGCGTAAGTCCCATTCTCGGAATATTTGCTCCGTTTCACATTAGGCATTTCATAGAGTTTTATATATGAAAATGTGCGCAATTTCATGTAGAATAAAACGAAAAATATTTGAAAGTTGTAGCTTTTCTTATTTCCGAAATAATTGCATATAAAATCATATATATAAAAAAAATTCGACATTCGGGCGGTCACAACTTAACTCGTCAGATATGGTCGAAAACTGCATTTGTAAGCTAATATTCTTACAGTATAGTATTATTCAATCATTTTTCTTCATTTTGAAAGAAATTGGAAGTCTCTAGGACAATATTTAGATTTATGGTGAATTTTTGAAAAAAATATGTGTTTTACGTCTGCGCGTTACGAATTCATGCATTATTTTGTGATAATAATTTTTCTCTGTGTTGCTTTTATCGTTTTAACAATTTTGTATATTCAAAATGATCGCAATTTAGTGTACATTATAACGAAAAAAAAAGTAACTTGTTACCTTCAACCGTTTTGCGCACAGCGCGATTTGAATACAATTATATATGAAATTTCGTTTTTGCGCTATCATATATCGCATTATTTATATATGATAATGATAATTTTTTTCATTTCTGATGGTTGCATACTAAACTTCAGGCAATGACAAAAAAAGGAGCCAAAAATGAAACTCTTAATCTTCAAAACTAAGCGCGCTATGATTTTTTGAAAAAAAAAATTTTTCCGCTCCCGCGCGTCACTCTGAAACGTCTCCGGCACACGGGAGACATTTTTTTTTTACCGCTTCGGCGTTTAAGGGTTAATTAACATACTACAGTAAAACTACAGTATGATATTTCTTTGCAGCAGCTTCAAGTACACTTTAACTTCCACTTATGAATTAACAAGGTCATCATTATTTATATCATTTTACTTTATTATTACTAAAATGTCATTTAACAAGACAAATTCACAATATTAAACAATTAATAGGCTCATCCAATGGTTACATTCTTAAATAGAATTTGTAGATGGAACACAGTCAAGTTAAATTAAGTTGGACAGTGACTAGCAGGGATCAAAGGGAACTAATGAAAAATACAAGGCAGAAGTAATGGCATTGAAGGGACACTGTCAGAGGCCTGTTGTATACTAAAAATTCTGCTGCACAAGACACTGCAAGCAGTACTTCCCTATGAGGGTAGACTGTAACTGTAAATCACTTTAAAAATATACCTTAATTGTGATGTGAAAGGTGGGAATGCAATCCCTTTATTTTTTTTCTTTTTACTTTACAGAACAGTTTCATTAGAACTTTGTTCATTGATCTAAGGCAAAACTGAAAAGAATGAGTACCCAATTGAGCTCCTACAGCCTGTAAATGAAATTTCTGTAGAATTTAATCCTGTGGGTGTCTATTCTGTACCTTTAATTATCTGTAATAATGAAAAATTAAACTAAAATTAAATAAGGTTGGGTTTAACCAGTTCACTCACCTTATTATCTCGAATACTGAGGACTGACACTGTATAATCTCTATAGTTGCAAACAAGAGTATTCGTAATAGTGAAATGGGAGTGAGAAACAAGTGCACCCTGCTCAACAGGCCAGTACTGGCCACATTTAGTTCTACCTCTTTCTACTGCCCTTGTTGTCATGACAATAACACACACCCTCTGCTCCCAAATCATCCTCCAGAAATCACCAAATGTTCCAGGAAGGGGACCTACAATGAAAATGTGGAAAATTTGTATGAAAATAAATCCTGGTCATGAAATTGAGTGACAAATGTGAAATAAGTATTATAAACCAGCTGTGCCTAACAACTGAATACTACTGCACAGTTCTAAGATGTTCCCTTAATAGATTATTGCAAGTATATCAGTGTACTACTCATAAGTATTATTTTCAGAAAAACATAAGTTAACTACTTTTTACAACTTTCAATTCAGGACTGAGACTAGACTATTTGGGGATCCTTTTTCTTGGCAGTATTTACACCTTATTGCATCAAGCAACATTGATTTCACTATTATCTGGAAGCAATAACAACAGATGTCATAATCTGCCAACTTGCCAGTCTCCCATTTTTTGTTTTTTCAAAATTCTGAGCTACATAAAAGCATTATTTTTACCCCAGAGTGATTTGTCGTTTCTATTGTATAATGACAACTGTATGCAATACAGTAAATATAATGTGCATTTATGTTTATATCCAATGGCATTCTGCTTTTTTTTCTAATCTGGCCAGCTGCATGAACTTACTTTATGGCTGTAATCTAACTAATTCTGACTGACAAGCCTCTGGGTTTTGAGGTCACTGGCAAAACTTAAGACATAATTATATATTCAGCAAAATTACAAGTTATTTTTGTTACAGAATGCTGATGTATATTGCTGCACTTTTTCTTATTACATTTACTGTTATGAAATGACATTTCCTAAAATAGTGAATAAACATTATGGTGGCAGTAATGAACCTTTTGCCTTTCACTTAACTTTTTATCTTTTACCCATATATAGCACTGCAGGGTTTGAGTTAACTTGTAGGGCTGAGAACTAGAAAGGCCAATGTCATAAAACCATGTTTCCAGAAAAATGCATTTAAAATACTGCTTCCTTTATTAAAATTCAGGTAAGTACAGCAAACGAAAGCTTTTTTTTTTGGGGGGTGATTGCTTAACTTATAACATTGACCATTATAGCACTGAAACAGATAAATTTCTAGTTTAGTGATGGTCTTAACTACAATTGGCCATTTTTTGACATTG
Source organism: Macrobrachium nipponense (assembly GCF_015104395.2). Classification (NCBI taxonomy): domain Eukaryota; kingdom Metazoa; phylum Arthropoda; class Malacostraca; order Decapoda; family Palaemonidae; genus Macrobrachium; species Macrobrachium nipponense. Next base: position 27,093,969 of record NC_061093.1, on the reverse strand, counting down.
GCCATTTTAGTTCTCAGCCCTAGACTTGTTATCCTTAAGGAGTATTCAGTAATTTGAGAGTACTTTATCATCATATAAAAAACACTAAAACCTAAAGTTCATGATTCCTTATATCAATAATATAAATATATCTTACGAAACTAAATACCTAAAATGAAACAATCACTAGCAATACTTGATCAAGGGAATGGGAATTATTTATTAACAGAGTACAATTTCAATTACAGAAGAACCTAAGGTTACTGAAAGTTCCATAAGTCTGGCCTTCTGATAAGCAGTGAAATCCAATATGTAACAACCCTATAGTTACCCTTAAGCATTAAACAAACCCCACAGTCAACACAACTTGTACTGTATGCTTTCTAGGTTAAACAGATTTATCAGCAAAATGCATCACTACTAAAATGGCATCATAACATAATACATTCATAATGATGTAGCTACTCAACTTGGAAATTATTCAGAAACTTTCTCCAAGTTGCAAGTAAATTTTTCAAGTGTCAGATTTTCAGGCTTTTCATGTAATAATTCTACTTTACGCCCTGTTACTAAGTGATGTAATTACATTAATGTTATATATGTACAGTTTGATCACAATATGTCTGATTTATGGAAGCTATGGCTAAAATGAGGTTTGTTTGTGTAATAATAAATTATTACTATGCATAACTTAATATCATTTTTGAGACAGAAAAATGCACAGGTCCTGAATACAATACAGGTTTCAAAATCTCTACTATACCTCTTAATTTTATTCCTTAATATTTCAGTACAAAATGAGTAAGTCTCAAAAAAACGTTTCAGTAGAATTTCTGTTGAGTTATGATAAATGAGTCACTTAACACAGTAAGAAGGCATCTATGGCTTGCAAGCTCACATAATTTTTCTATTTCTTACAAAATCCAATTATTGTTTTTTCATATGTCCATGTCATCAGAAATTTCTGATGAGTAACTAATTATGCAAAGCTGGAATCCAATAAACTGAGGTACTACTGTACTCACAATTATTCTCCTAGCTTCAGAATTTTGTTGTAAGAAATATATTACACACAATCCATGCAACAAAATATCTGGTGCTAAGCCCAGGTATACAAATATATCTTTCCTATCCTGAAATTTTTGTAGTAATGCTACATTCCTAAAATTCCATACCTGATAATTTCTTACTTCTTTTTCTATTGTTTCCTATGCACTTGTTCATATTATTTTCTCATAGGACACTAATTCTCAAAACTCCACAATATGCAATAAGTAATGAACTTCACATTTCTCATTTTCCACAATAAAATACGACTGCATTTACTTTTATCACAAGTGCAGTAACTTACTGCTATATTTTACAAACCTTAACCATTCTCACATACTTAAAAATATTTAATACAATAATGAATATATATGCAAAACTCGGCATGCTGGACATTTGAGAATGACTGAATGAGAGCACTGTCAAGACCAAAAAGAAGTAATACATCATTGTCTAAGAAAGTTATACTATAAGAATGGAGGCCAACAAACCTAAGTAACTACTATTTTACCTTGAGTAGAAATAAAGGCATTCTTCTGTTTGTAGCCATCTACATAATTAGCATTAATGTAATCAGTGTGTCCTTCTTCATCTTCCGGTGCTAGTACCACTCTTGAATGGTCAAAGCATAAAACATCTGTGTACCGATTTTTATTTGATTCAACGTTTTCTGAAAGAGCAGAAATATCATTCAAATACAGTATTCCACTTTCAAAGAAGCAATTTTTTAAACTGTAAGACAGCAAATTAGAACCAAATAAAATTGTTATACTAGCTTACCATACTAATAACTGAAAACTTAAAGAGTTTTAACTGCACTTACTTAGAGTTTTCAAATGTGCCATCAGGTGGCCTATTTTTGATCTGTGTATAGTCATGATACAACCCTTGCCGACCTTATCTCTTAAGTGGCGTACAAATTCCTCGAGTGTAAAACCTTGACCATCATCGAAGTGCAAACTGTCATCATCACTAAATCCACTGCTTCCACTGCTAGGAGGTGCCAATGGTGATTCTCTCCCTGAAGGTAAAAATACATAATTAGGATCAGAACCATGGCTACAAACAAAATGAGAATTTTATATAAAAAGCCTGTTTTAAATAAAAGCAATGATGAATTAAAATCAAATAAGACAGTTTCAGGATTCTATATTTTTAAAAACTAAGAGATATCCTGTCCAAGATTGCAGTCATAATTATATGTAAGAATCAATTTAATTTCCATTGCTTCTTACACCAATGCAGATGATTCTCAGAAAAATGTTTTCATAGCTGTCATTCTACTGTAATTACAACAATTGAAAACAAGCTCTCATCCACGATACAATGAACTGTATTTCTAGTTCCATGTATACAATGTCATACTGGACTATCTTTTGTTATACTGTTTGGCTCACTAAAACATATTACATAGTATAGCCAACAAGGATCACAGTGCCTTTACTCATTTTTTTGAGTTCTTGTAATTATAAGTTATGGCAGGATGTCATCTCCTTTTCATATTCATTGTGGTAGAGTATATCTGGAGATTTGTTCTAGTATGGGAGTTCAGCTTTTTCTTCTACTGGTGATGATAATGGTATAATCTTTCTTTCATTTCCTGTTGTTGGAAATCAGCACATTTCAGCACTGGACAAGCCCCATAAAGCCATACCGCCGATAACTGAGGCCGCCAATAACCAGGGACTGCCTGTAATTAGTTAATATTTCTTTATGACATAATCCACAAATTACTGAATTTTTCATGAATAATTCGATGCAGAAAAATCTGCGAATAGGTGAAGCCACAAATCCTGAACCGTGAAAATGTGAAGCTGTGAATAAGTGAAGCCGCGAATCTTGAAACGCAAATAGGTGGGGATAGACTGTATGGTCAGTAAACTTATGCTACTGATTTTAAGAATACTGATTTTATAAATGTAAAAATTTCTAGGAAGCAATGGTGAATAATTGCAATGTACATTATTTTATAAACCATGATAATACATGAAATATATAAGTAAAGCAGTTACATTAAAATGATCATTTTAGATACATTTCAAAATGGATTTTACCTACACAAAAAATTTCTTCTTTTAAGAACCTTTTGGTATTTGGAATTTCATATATTGTCAAAACCTGGTAATTTTCTTGCAGTAGTCTTATCAACAGTATCAGTTTAAGAACATGGAGGGAAGAATTGAAATGAAATGAAATAACAGAAATTCAGTTTTTTTTTCTGTATGTCTGAAGACTGCACCTACTGGGCTACAAAATTGCCCTATCACCATCTCCCAGTTCTTCCCCTGCACCAAAATCTGGCACCCCACCTCCATCTTAGTGCAATGTTGTTAGCGGAGGGGAGGGGCACCAATTACACACCTTAAGGGCAAAGTCAGTTCAGATCAGACCCATAACTCAAGACAGAGATAAGCTGTGAAACTTTCCCCTCACCCAACATGCAACAGATATTCGAATTCAATGGAATTACAGTTCAATAAAGAAAAGAATCCATTTTAATAGAGTAATTACAATTCATTAAAATAGTATCCATTTCAATAGGAACTAAGAAACGGGTATAGAAGACATTGATAAAACAAGGGAAAATTAACTAATAAAACCCAGACTCACCTCCACTAGTATCATCAATAGTGTGGCCATTATGACTTCTAGTGTCTTTAATCTCAGGTGCTGGAGAGCTCTCTTTGGCTGGCATACTAGTTTCTTTATCTTCCTCCTTTTTCTTTTCTTCTTGGACCTCCTTCTCTTCAACTAAGTTATTCAAGGTAAGCAACTGATCTTCACTTACAAGCTCTTCCCCCTCTTCTTCCAAATCCTCTTCATCGTGGCTGTCATGGCACGAACTTTTCCCACAAGAGCTTCCATCATCACTACACTCTTGGTACAGCTGACAGAACAAGAAGCATTAAGCAACATCAGATTTGTGAAAAAAGGTTAAGTATTTTTTTTTAATTAATAGACTAAAATTTTTCAAAGCTGCTTTTTTCCAGCATTTTATTTTGACTTTCTTTATTTGTAAATATTCTTTACAGACTCTTAACCTTGGTACTTTGTATTAGGTTTGAAACCCCCCAAAAATTAAATTTTGTTATTGAGTTTTGTTAAAGACTTATCATTTAAGAAGCTTGCAGCATATCAAGTAGCATTTTGAAATTGGGTTGGTTTGTCCTTACCCTTACCTATGAAAATGGGAACCCCTGTTATCCAGATTGTTTCAGATCTAAGCATCAGTTCCCAATATTAATGAATCAATGGGCAAAAAAAAGTTGTCTTTGATTACTGGCTAGGATACATACATTACTGTAATGTAAACAAATCTCTAAAACAAATACAAAATTATTTTTCTTATTTCTTATAAAGCAAAGTACATCTGTTTACTTAAAAATCTGTAAAAATTTCCCAAAAAATTACAATAACTTAAAACGAAATACTTATGTACCCACATAGAACAGTGTTATGAACATATTCAGACTAAAATGAAATATTATGCAGTAATATATCTGAGTTTAATTGAGAAAGATACTCAATGAAACTTACATCCTCCTGGGAACCTTTCGGATCATGGTCTGCACAGGGTACCATATTGTCACTATGGTCCAAATCTGTTACACTTGAAAGAGTGTCTCCAGCTGGGTATGTGGAGGGGGTGGAGCAGGCTCACAAACTTGAGAAGGATGCCTGTTTGTCATGGAAGTTAAGCAACGTAATAACCATGCACTGTGGTCAATGTTGAGACTCCCACCCAGCTGTACTGGTAAACACTCACTAGGTATGTGGTTTACAAGCTGCAGGTAAAGAAGGGTTTGGAGTTAACAGGTGGCAATTGCCTTACATGAAGTGCTTTCAAATATTTAAGAAAGTTAATGGCTCAATCCATATATGTATGTATATTGAATGCAGAAACTAAATACAGTACAGGTCAAATTGTTGGACAGTCTTTACTGGAACTGCGACTTAATGTACAATAAAATCATAAAAAAGATCATAATAAATCCCACTGATGGTGCACAAGTATATTTTTTTGCCTTTATAAAATTTTTTTTTTTCAAAAGTTCAATTTAAAACTTCCCAGGGAACACAATTAGAAACTTGCATTTCTCGTGTGGTTCAAATATACTAATTAATATGAGTAGATACAATGAAGTTTTTGCCATACAGTACTAGTCAGTTATTTGTTTATAAACTGCTAACTATGAACAGAAGACTTCAAGTTTGCTGTTTACTTGGATTCACAGTCTGTGACTAACTGCACTTTCAACAACAGAAAGAACACAATTTGATGCAAGATCTCCAAGGCCACATTCTTGCAAATGCCAGTCACAAAAACGAACTTGTATTTTCATAAAAGAAAAACAAAACAAACTGTAGCCCACTCATGATTGGGCCCATGTAACAAACTGAAACGCAATGCATCTCCTCATAGCTTCCTAATTAATATATTTCGTGAGAGCTTTCACTTAAGAAAAATCAAATTATGCAAGCATAAAACAGAGCCAACATAAGTAGGCTAAAGATTTAGATAAAATAAATAGACAGAGCCAACAGAAGCAGTCTAAGATTCGGATAAAATAAAAGTGAAGAAAAAGAAACAAATAAGATAACCTTTCTATCTGTTTTCCCTAAATCAGAAAAATTAAGTATTACTGCCAAAAAGGTGGTTTCAAATTGTCAAAGTATGAAGAATGAAATAATTCTTGTACTGGAGGATTCGACATCATGGAATATGGATGCTGATGCTCAAAAAGTTAGCAGCAAACAATGACTAAGGGTACACTAGTTTTCCTCAGAAAAAAAGCCAAAGGAATACAGTCACAAATAAAAGTTTCCTTTGAGGGTTTAAGCAATAACTACCATTAATGGAAATAGAAAACCATTGCTATTTTGAGAAATTTGAAGATTCTGGGTTTTGCAAAATTCCAGACTAGGAAACAATATTTCAAAACTTTAATGCAACACAGCTGCAGCATGTCACACTCACATCATCATAAATATATATCAAACATGTCTACAAGTAACAGATTAAATAGTTTGCATTTATTTTTAGCAAGTACTGTAGTATATACAGTTTTGGAACACTGGAAGCTGGCCAGTAATTAGGGTTATTTGCAGTCATACTTTTCTACTCATCTGCAAAGCTTTCCAAAATTAAAAAAAATATGACATGTAAAGTCAGAAATAAAAGTATTATGGTAAAGTACTATCCGAGTATTATCCACACCAAATGTCTAGGATAGGATACCCAGCATTTTTCCAAAGTCCTTACAGTAAATAAGTGTTTCTAGGTGACAGGTATTCAAGAAATACTTTAGCAAGAGTAGCATTTACTTTTAGAAATGATATTGAAACTCTTTAAAGGTTAATTTTTAGCTCCTTACAAATATTGAGGTGGGGATTGACATCCTCAGCCATGCATGTATACACTACATTAAATTGTAGTATCTAGATGGTAACATGAGTATGATTTCTTGATTTTGGCAAAATCTACACATTTCTTTTATATTTGAGTAATATTCTATTAAAATTGTTACACTCTACATTCTCAGCAAGCCTCACAGTGCACAGTGGGATTTACAGTAAACATTATAAAACAAAATACCTGTACAGTATCATTTAAATCACCAATTTACCCATGTAATATTTACACAAGTGTTAACTGAAAAATATTATTATGAAAAGTCAAATTCCAGTCAGTGACATTAGCCTACATTAATGAATAATCTACAGAGATTTTTGTCTGCATTTCTTAGGGCATTTACATCTTTCCTGTCTGTTGAGTTTTATCACCACGAAGCTTAAATTTCTCTTCAGGGACATTCAAACTGGGTTTCCATAGTTCATATTTACTTTCCAAATCTTCATGTAATTATCAGAATAGGTCACATGTTCATACAACACTAGAATATTGATAACTGTCTTCAACTAGAGACAGTATATATTAAAATAAAAAGACTTACCTCTGGCAGTGAAACTGTATATACACGGTCCCTCAGCTTCTCCCTAACAAAAAGTCTCAGTACTTTAAAGGGTGCCTTGAACCACAATGGTGCTGTTACTATTAAGACTTTCTTAAGTCGAGCTGGGTAGCCTCCCTGAAAGTACAGTATAATTTATCAGCTTTTGTATATTACTTTCTCATACACAAAATTTCTTTTTACTTTATCACCTTACGAAGTGCCAAAAATCTTAATACCTCAGGGTTGAATCACAAATTTCAAAACCACCCAAGGCAATGTATCACAGGTTGCAAAACATCACGAAATCAATGAATTACATGAATAAAAGCAGACTTTACCATTATGTATGGTATAAATGGACTACAGTAAAATTACAAGTAAAATCAGAAAATCATAAAATGAAATGTTACCCCGTTTTTTTTTATTTTTTTTTTTTCCTTCAATATCTGCATATTTTAGATAAAACACTACCTAGTTTATTACAATTAATATTCTTACTGCTCATTAATGTTTTATTTCCTTTATTTACCTAGTTCTTTATGTCTATCATAGCAATATTTTGTATCTTATCAATTGTTCAGTTCTCTCTGTTGTTTTACTGTAGTTTTAATCTGGTTTTGTTCCATAGTATTTTTTTAATATACAAATGGAAATCATAGAACTTTTGATGTGTCCATTCTATGGGAATAATACATTCTGATAAACCTGTACAAACTTTAAAAATCATATTGTCTACAAATTAAATGTATGTACGTATACAGTACACATGGAAGGATAAAAATATCAAGACTGACGAAGTCTACTAATTAAATGTTTGTACTATACAGTACACAGGGAAGGATAAAAATATCAAAAGACTGAAGAAAACTATCATAATCTAACAAAAATATGGCTATCTGAAACCCTCCACACAGATAATGAATCTGCAAAGGAAACAAAGTCCATCCTACAATTACATGTTGGGATTCAAACCTAATAATGCTAACTATGTTACTGCTTAAATCTTATTTACAATTATCAAAATTATTCAAAGAACATGACCAAAACAATGCCATTAATTACCTTTAACAATGAGAGTATCTTCTGGGATAACTGATAGTCAAAATTCTGATATGAGGATTCACTCATATCATAAATGAAAATTAAACCACATCTCTGAGTCTGGGTTGATTCTAACTCAACATCCAATTGGTAAACAACACCTTGCAAGGTTGCTTGTTGAGTGGTAATACGGGGATCATGAAGACGGGCTGTGAACACTGCAATAGCCGCTCCTGAAGTATCACGGCAAGGCTGTTGGAAGAGATGTCATTTACTTTTGATTTTCAAGCTGACAAGGTGTTTTAACTTTCACAGCAAGGAAGATATGTAGTAACACAAATAATTAAAATGCTAAAACTGTAAAGTTATGAGAAAAGTAAAATTTTAAACCTCAGTTGTCCACTAACTTGTCCTTACAGAAATCACTTTAACAGAAACTTAATATCAAACTTTGAGGAAGCCAACAGAACTTTAAATTTATGTTAATGTCTCCTTTCCAGTATCAATAATGCAGATTCAGTAACAACATCCTCAAGAACATTTTGTTGTGCAATCCTACATTTAATGCTAATGAGACTGTCACAAGCAAAATACATTAAAAGAATTTATAGTACATATTGTAGAATAATTTCATTGAGGAAACTCGCAGGAAGTGCATAAATTATATTTTAATTAACATAATTCAACAACTTTTAACTCTTATGATAAGCTTTTATGTATAGCAACCCTTATGCTAAGAAATTACAATATCTATGAGATACTGACTATAAGACAGTGTTCAGCTACCCTGATTCAGGTTAGTATGCATATATTAATGGACACAATGAAAAACTTGATGGCAAAGACTAATGAAGCTTACTGGGTGAGACAAGAACATCATTACTAAAATAAGAGTACATGTATGTTAGGATGGAGTACTCTTCTAATGCTCATCTTATGGAAAGGGAAGTTACACACTTGCTAATTGCTAGTTTTCAAACTTCAACGTGTTAGCAGATCATTTTAAACTGAACACTGCCCTACGAATTTCTATTATTAATTCACTGCCATCAAAAGTTTTTGCCTGTTTTATTCTTGAGCATTTTTATTAAAATAAAACAAGACATTGATAGATCGGTTAATTTCAGTTCAGTTACCTTTAGGTAATTAACATACACTTTATGACAATTATTTTAAAATTTTTTGCTATGTATGCATTTTATGAAATAAGAAAATTTAACTAAATCAGTATTATCCAAACAAAAGAGGAGTGTTGTCTCAAATATTTACTTATGATTTACCTAATATTTATACATGGAGGTTCATAGAATATTTCAATAGGTTCACAATTCTTAATCTCCTGTACTTAAACCTCCAAACTGTTTCTCATTAAATAACACTTTTGTAATATGAACTTTCAAATGTGATTAAGAATGAAACCAAAGCTCTAATAAATGCTTGAGTGACAAAATACTTACTAGTATGGTAAATTTTCCAGATGTAAGCTCAGCACGGAGAGGATCAGAAGTTGGATTCAAGTGAATTAAACCTTCCCTGTGTCTAGTTGCTTCGTGTTGCTCATATAGATTTACAGCTCTGATAAGTGGGAAAAAGAAAAATTAACATACTTGTCAATTTATACACTGCTACAGAATTGACAATGAAAAAGTTTGTTGAAAGCAACAAGGCACAAAAGAAAGACATCCCAGTTGGAAAAAATTGTTACAAAAAATGTAACTTCTCAATAAATACTTCATACAAATGAAACTAAGTGGATAATAAAGTAAAAAAGAAAAAATGAAATGATTTTCTTCCTTCAGTGTCAAAAGACTTGCATTGAACCATCTGATTTTTCAGTGTTTTTACCCAGTGGCGGATCTTTCAATGGGAGTACTTAAGCACACATATGATAACATATATATCAACATTCTCACACACATACACACAGTGGTAGTTGTTGAAATAATCATTAACTAAAAAAATTTGTTACAAATAAGGATTTATTGAAAGAAAACTGTTCTATTATTCATATCCATGGGGGAAGTGACCAGGTCCCCCCCTTAAATCTGCCATTGATGTTATCAGAATATTTGAAAGGTAGGTAACTGATAAAATACGTAGGTAATTGTAAAAAAAAAATAAAATTTAAAAAAATCCACGACATCCAGATACAGGCCATCATTCAAGATCTCTAAGGAACCTGCAATATAAAGCTGCTTTCTCTCATTTACAAACTTGCCCCACTATGTGCTACATAGTGAGGAGATATAAAAAAGAGCAGACACTGGTACTCCAACACCCTCTGATATGGTGATATTATGACCAAGACTTAATCAAAGAGTGTATTCTCTAACATTTTAAGTTCTTCTCAAATACATTTGTAACTTTATTTTGCCATTTTTGTTTACAATAAGCCTAGACTGGTCATTGTATATTAGTAATGTAAAAATATTGTTATATACATATATGTGGCTTCTGCATTAGCCTGTTTGTAACCTTAAATCAGGGCTGGAACAAGAGAAAACAAGAATAATTTGTAACAGGGCAAGCTAACAGAGCCATCCCTGCATTTTATGAGCAGATGGATGCAAAGGACTTAATTGTCCAGTGGATGTTAAGGTGCTAAGGAACACTTAAGTAAAAAGTGACATTTCTGCCTTTGTTTGTTCACAAAATTCTAGAGATTTTAATTTAGTTGTCAGTTCAGTATAAAAACTAGTATAACCTGCTAATTTAGCTACACAAGACTCATTTTAATGAATTCCTGCAAGGTCAACCCAACCCTAGGTGACCATATTCTTAATGGTTTAGGGTTTAAGAATAAAAAAACCCCGTAAAGTATTTGATGGTTGTAATTTTAGTAAGGCAAGAGATAAAGATTGCGTGTGCAAACAAATATTTAGCATTATACCTTAGGTCATTCCTGTACAAATTATGATGTCCAATATTTGTCTATGAGTTTGTAATTGAGTCATTACAGGAGAAACCTCCATTTTGCTATGGGTTGTTTTCTGTATATATTTTCTTCAAACCAAAGGTTCGGCAGGCATGTAATAAGTTAAGGAATTGGTTTGGGGGAAGCTCCCAGGAAGCTTTGTTCACCTTTCTGCAGTCACTGACTATGGAAGTGGGGACCTATGAGTACACAATCTGTCTTTACTATCTTTGGATGATGACTTTTGTGGTTATTGGAGAATCCCAGGAAGTTAGACTGCTTGGTTGTGGTGATACTAAACATTCTAATTATCTTTGACTTCACTCTTGCACAGGGAGTTAGTTTAGTTATATGAGCAGTTTAGTTGTACTAGAAGGTTTAGCTGTATATGCATTTTAAACACTGTTGAGAGGCTTAGGTGGCCTAGAAGTTTATCATAACTTTTGTATATTTATTTAAATAATTTCATTTGTCCATTTTTGCCAATTTCTTTATCTAGTGAATCAAGTTTAAGTATGATAAATACTGTTGAAGGCCTAAAACATCTTTTCAGTTCCCTGCCTCACCAATAGTTGATAATTAATAGTCGTATTTCAGATTGATGCTTTGTGACCAAAGGCTTCAGACATTAAATATCAAAGGTTAAAGACCTTGTCCATTTCAGAAGGAATGGCACTGGTGGAGATGATGTTTCATGACACTTAAAAAGTGCTCATCTGTGCTCTATAAAACATTTTCATCTGTGGTGTCCAAACCTGGAAGAAAATAAGGAAGCTCTGTTGTATCACTGTCACAGTTGGGGGTAGTTGTTAACTAGAACTTGAGCTACACCATGGATCTCATTAAGGAATTATGCAAGAAACACCTGTGGGTGTTCACTTTCCTGACTTTAGTGATGATGGGACTGTATTTACACATCAGGGCATTTCTTGAATACATCAAAATGGAGACTCAAGTAAGCAGCTTTCAAGTAAAACATAACAGTGATAAGGATATCAAGGACCTCGTGTAAACCCCAGAGCCTTCTATTTCCCTCTCAGAAATCACTGATGATGAAAAATGACCTTGTCCTCTGTGTACTTTGGGTTGCAAAACAATAAAATAAAAGTAATACAATGTATGTATATGTGTTCATACCCTACATGAATATCCTGAAAGGCATATAGAATAATGTTTTAAACATGAAACCACCAAAGCAAAACTTGCCCAAATGAGACTATGTACATCAAGCCTACCAAGGCCAAGGGCCTTATTCATTTTCCAACACTTTAAAATCCAAAATATTCAACTGCTTCACAAGGTTATAAAAATGTAAAACTTTTCATTAAAAATGACAAGACATTTCCACACGAGAACTGCCTAAAACAAAAAACTTCTGTTCAACTGTCATCCATCTTTTCAGATTAAAATCACACAAAAATTACAATCACCACAGACGTTACCATTGTTAGTAAAGCTAATATCTCTCGACTCCACAACTGTATTTCAAACAGAATTTGTCTTTAACAGGAATGAGGAACATGTTATACACTAAGAGCAAAAAACTTTGAAATATAGTAAATGATAGAACAGACTGACAAGAGAGACAGACAGAATGGATGAGTTCAATCACGACATAAAAGAAATCTACCACTGGACAACTTGATGATAATGCACCCAAGAAAAATACGTTTTCTTATAACCCATGGTAACTCACTCACTCCCTTATCAGTGATAAGAATTCATTCATTCTGATAAGCAATTGACTGAGCATTCCCAACTCGAGTGACACCTAAAGAGAGGAGAGGTAACTACTAGCTACTCGTATACCTTCTTTTTTTTTTTTTTCCTTCTTCCTACTCAAGAGAAACAATACGATTTGACTTCTCTTGGCTAAGTACACTATAAGAATTATTATTTTCTTGAAAGAAAACATTCAAATAATTATTTTGTACACAAAGTACAACAATTATACCATCAAAATGGTGACAAGTGAAAAATAGCTGTTGCCGGTTACTATTCAAACATGTCATAATTGAAACATTTATCTGCACTTTATTCCAAACATTTCCCATAAAATACATTTTCAAAGGACATCCGAAGGCAAGACTTGGACAAAGTCTAAAATTAAATCACACTCACAAAACTACTACCAAAAATAATGATACAAGGAAGATGAATCATTTCCATTCCTGCCTTTTCATTCTTGCAGAAGCCAACTTTCTGAGCTAAAACTGCAGAAGGTACAGATAAACCAGTTTTGTCCAAACAGGTCTGATATCCATATTGGAGCATGTTTAGTGAATTTCAATTAATCTTCGCCATTGCTTAATATTGATTCCCAGAAGAGTAGTGTAATTCCTCTCATCTAAGCATGCTTAATCACATACTATTTTTCAAACCACATACAGCTTATACGTATACTTATCAGTCTCAAAATACCAAGTGTACAGGTTCATAACATAAATGTCACATATGAAAATTTTAGAAAAAATTAATTGAAATGAGACTGAGAAATGCTAGAAAGGCCAAAGATGGGAAAATCTTCATGTCAAACTTGGTGTAACTGATGGATAAAACAAAAAGCAAGTGAAGTCTACATCTAACAAGATTAGACAGTGTTAAAATTTGCATTTAAACACAACCAGACAAATCATAGTGTGTTAAGATAATGAAAAAATCTAGACATAATAAAATAACCAAATAAGATGGACAATTTTTAAAAAATAATCTATTCATAAACACCCATGACCTGAAGCTGAAAGACACATAACCATTGGGGGTCTTCAATCTCCCAGAGCCTTACCTGGTAACATCAAACTTCCTTGCCATAAGAAACTTGACAGCCGTGTTCCATGATAAAGGACCCACGTTCCGGGAGCGTCGCAATTTATTCACTTGTTCTACAAACTCTTTTGTCGCCTGTGGAGGAAACCAAACACAAGTCAGAGCAGTGACAAGCAGAAAATAATCAACATTTAAAGGAAAAACCAAATGCAAAAATTAACACACAAATGGCTAAACAGCCTGGAAAAAATGCAATCTATGCAGTACATTCACCTAAAAACCAATGAACAATCAAATATATTTCAAGTTCCTACAGAAAAATCATTCAGTCATATCAAGTTCTATTATAACCTGATGCTACTTGCAATAAAAAAGGGGAAATATACATTATTTAAAAATCCATGAGCTGCTAACATGAAAAAATCTCGCTGAATTTTTTTAAAATATAATCCGTCATGCACATCCAAGAGCAGGCCTGAGAAATTCAAGCTCACAATTATCTACTCTTTAGACAAACATCATCCACCTGCTGCACCTTACCTTTCCTGTCCATTCAAGCAAATAACATGCAATAAATGACATCATTCCTGATGCACATCAAAATCGATAAAAAGTCCATTCACGAGAACCTCTACTGATAATTACGTAAAATCGGTTGCATGGTATTGAAGCTAATACAAAGGGAAACAAGCCAACATCAGGAAAAGCTTACCTATTTGTAAAATAAAGGTACACATACAAAATTATACATATATTACATATACATGAATACATATTACTATATAATATATATATTATATATATATATATATATATATTGTAAGACAAGACAGTGTACACGTGTGTAACTGATATATATGTGTATATATATATATATATATATATATATATATATATATATATATATATATATATATATATATATATATATATATATATATATATATATATATATATATATATTGTAAGTCAGTGTACATGTGTAACTGATATATATATATATATATATATATACACACACACACACACATACACATGTATATATGATTTTAAAGCAACACTTCCAAATCAAGTACTTCATGTCTCAAGCCGTGTGTGTGTGTGTGTGTGTGTGTGTGTGTGTGTGTGTGTAACTACTAAGTCTATCAGACTAAATTTTCTTAGCTTATATTTTATAGGTTTTATGATTTGCCAAGGTCACTATGAGAAGAGAGGGCGAACAGCCACTTTAAAACGTTCCCAATAGACAAGCAAAATGACAAAAACATGTTTCGAACAATAAGCGACCTACAAAAGCATGACAACTTCTTGTTTCTAAGAGAGACAAGGCGAAAATCAGTCAAAGTGGAGCACAGAGCTTCATCACTATCGAGAGAGAGAGAGAGACTCGTATCATCGAAGAGATGATATATTTTTCTTCAGTAAGTTACAACGATCGGTTCCGCCCCTCCAAGAAAAGCAAGCGATAA
>NC_061093.1:27041471-27078299 GCF_015104395.2 Macrobrachium nipponense | reverse complement strand
TTACCTTTAACATATTACCTGAGCAAATAATGTAGTACAGCATACTACAATTTCATCCACAGTTTACAGCAACCAAAATGCACTGAACATGTATTTCCAAACCTTTTGCAAATTGCAACTGAAAACTGTAAGTCAAAAACACTGGTTAGAAAGTACCAAACCTTTGAATATGTAAACAGCAAGTTACTTACAACTGAAATTGGTATAAGTATTGTTGAAACAACTGTTCACTAATTTCAGCCAGACATCTCATTACTTTCAAAACAGAAAACAAGACTACTATGTTTTTATATAAAAAATGGTTTCATTTAATGTAAGTTCTTACAGTAATTTAAGTCTTTGTTTTTTATATTTAAAAATTCATATTTTTAAATCTTTACATTGAATAAATAAGAACCACAAATAATTACTTAGGTAGTATAATGCCATGTCTAAAACCATAAGCTACTAAAAACATCACATCAAAATGCAACTTGGTTGCTCTTGTAAATGTGGTTTTATGAATAACTGTATTTCAATTCATACACTTCTGGGAAAAAACCGTCAGCCCTAAAATGATAAAGGGAATGCAATTACAGTGTTTACTAACTGCAATTTAAAAAAAAATGGTTAAAAAAAATTTTTTTTTTACATCAACAAATGCAGAGGGGGAAACAAGTTCCAAAACTAACAAACTTTCATATATAATAAAATTTGTAACACAGTAAGTTATTTAATGCAACACCTTAGTTCTAAAACTAAATAGTGTATACAGTATTTTAAAAATACAACAATGAAACAACCCCAGCTCTGTGATTAACCAATTCTCTGAACTGTCAAAGCCTGTTCTTGTGACCTTAATTTTATGGATGGTTAAATTACTTTTAGTTCCCTAAATAGAGAAAAAATAACAGAAATGCTGACTTTATTGCACGATTCAAACAAACCGTTATCAGTGACTGTATCTTTTGGGATATCAGATTCTTTGTGAAGTGCCAAAATGAAATACTGTAAAGCAAGACTACAACAATTGGCACATCAAAAATCTTTTGTACCCTCTTTCATGCACTGAATGCACCAACATAAATCCTAAAGTGTGACCTCTACTGGAATGGTCAGCATTATTGTATACCTTAAACATTTAATATATATTACTTCACATTTCCAGATAAATGCAAAACAAAAAAATAAATAAGAAACACAACAAGTACAATTTGATTAATAAAATTCAAGTCAAGGTTTTCGTGTTAACCTAACTTCTTGTAATTAATGAGAGAAACTAACAACAGTAAAAATTTGACATTAATTAAAACAATTACACCACTTGTTTTGATTCACCATTAATAGTAACGAGCTTCAACTGTTACATCTCAGTTTTTAAGTTATTGTAAGTACCAAAAATGTGCAGTAATACAAAAATTTCTTATTGAAAAATATGGCAATAACTGAAATGTGTTTCTAATTCATTTTGCTTTTCTTTTCTTTAAACCTTTCAACCATCCATTTATATACCTATTTCTAGACAGTAAAATAATAATCAGTTAATATATACCGTATATAAGAGAGAAAAGAGCAACACTGAGTCATGCATGTAGGGCAACATTACATTTTCCCTTCTGATATGTGCACCATCCCAATGGAAACAGAGAAGGCATATGAAAAGAAAAGAAAAGAAAAAAAGTGTATTCTCCACATCAAACTCAAAAAGGCTACATCACTTCACAGCAAGTAGTGGTAGTAGTAGTAGTAATATTCAGACAAAAGCACTCAACAGCACCTTTTGGCTATAGGAGGTATCCAGGCCCTTGAATCCTGCAGTTAACAATATGCACAGAATCTCTGCATTCTCAATTCAATGGTGAAAGAAATCAAGTCTATCTTTCCCTAAACTTTGCAGTCATCCCACGGGCAACATCCCCTTCACATAATACTCGGCTTGTAACTGGTGGGTTACTAAATTCCGAACAATGAAACTTAATGTCCACTTAAGATATACAGTTTCTTTTATACACTCAAGGATGGCAATGCCTCATTCATGCACTAAGCAATCTTTTCACGTCTCTTAATCTTAGAAGTACTGTATTCCCTTCATTACACAAAAATGCTCTCTTTGATCTTTTCCCAAATTTCCATTTTCTTAACAAGGTCAAGTTATGGAATGTCTGACCAATGTCCAACTATTTACATTTTTAAATAAATCCAATCAGACAATTCTGACCATGTGGTCCCACCACAAACACTATTTTTTTTTAAAGACAATATTTTCAAAACTATTTGTCAAACATACAATCTGCTGTTCATTACATAATAAAATTTTCAGTCAGATTCTGATCCATCCTCTTCAAATCCTGTAAGGTCTACTTCAACTAACTTCCCATTGTGAATGGCATACTCTAATAGGGCGAGGTGACAAAACACATATTGGTCTGGCATCTGAATGGAGTAAGCCCGTTGTGACCTTATTTTTTCAACAGTACCTTTAACTTCAATAGTTCCTACTTCTTCTAGACGACGGATGCATATGTCAAGGGTGCAGAATGTCCCTGTGGACAAAGTCCATATTCATAATTATTAATTAACACATTCCATCAAATAGAAACATGCCTATATGAAGTCAAATCTACAAATGCACATCTGAGATTCAAAAGATATGATAGCTTGGAAACTAGTATCTTTTCAGAATTGAAAAATAACCAACCTATGAATAATAAACATAATCACTCTGGATATTTAGGCCCTTATTGTACCCTGACAAATTTTCATTCCCTTGTCACACATTTTTGGCCCATTGCAGCTGCTTTAATGTTGCTTAATACGCATATGTAAGTGTTAATCAAGGCTACTTGGGCATTAACTCAACAAGGAGTGAACCTTTTTCAACTTGGACTCCTTTTATCTAAGTGGTGAATGAGGTGGGATGACATAACATCTGCTGACATTTATACTTGGGAATACCATGAAAAGCCTTACGTTTCTTTCCCTCTCATAACTGTGCAATACTAAAGTAACATCCACAGTGATTACTTGGAAAAAGTCTATGGGGGTAAGATATAAAAGTTCTCATCTCAGGTCTTGGTTATTTTATTATTAATAAAATGGATACTGGTTTCAAAACTACCCACGTTAACTGTGACGACAAATAATCAAGAATATAATATCACTACAAGCAAAAATTATTTAATTGTTCACTAAAGGCAGATGAGCAATCACTTACCTGTTCTACCTATGCCAGCAGAGCAATGAACAACAATTGGAGGCCCTAAAGAATGGCCAGTCCAAGCATCTCCTAACTCGGAAGTTAAACGAGCCTGAGAGTCTCTAACATGGGTTAAAAACTCTAGCATTGCCATTGCAGAATCTGGGACACCATAATCAGGCCAGGATGTAAACTGCATATGCTCAACTTTTCGTTCCTCACCAGACTGCAAGAGTATCAAACATTTCTGAATTTATAACATCAGTAACCAACTATATTGTACATATATATATTAACTAACATACTACAGTAAAACTACAGTATGATATTTCTTTGCAGCAGCTTCAAGTGTGACTACACTTTAACTTCCACTTATGAATTAACAAGGTCATCATTATTTATATCATTTTACTTTATAATTACTAAAATGTCATTTAACAAGACAAATTCACAATATTAAACAATTAATAGGCTCATCCAATGGTTACATTCTTAAATAGAATTTGCAGATGGAACATAGTCAAGTTAAATTAAGTTGGACAGTGACTAGCAGGGATCACAGGGAACTAATGAAAAATACAAGGCAGAAGTAATGGCATTGAAGGGACACTGTCAAGAGCCTGTTGTATACTAAAATTGTGCTGCACAAGACACTGCAAGCAGTACTTCCCTATGAGGGTAGACTGTAACTGTAAATCACTTTAAAAATATACCTTAATTGTGATGTGAAAGGTGGGAATGCAATCCCTTTATTTTTTCTTTTTCTTTTTTTTTCTTTTTACTTTACAGAACAGTTTCATTAGAACTTTGTTCATTGATCTAAGGGAAAACTGAAAAGAATGAATACCCAATTATTGCGGCCATTTTTCCAATTGAGCTCCTACAGCCTGTAAATGAAATTTCTGTAGAATTTAATCCTGTGGGTGTCTATTCTGTACCTTTAATTATCTGTAATAATGAAAAATTAAACTAAAATTAAATAAGGTTGGGTTTAACCAGTTCACTCACCTTATTATCTCGAATACTGAGGACTGACACTGTATAATCTCTATAGTTGCAAACAAGAGTATTCGTAATAGTGAAATGGGAGTGAGAAACAAGTGCACCCTGCTCAACAGGCCAGTACTGGCCACATTTAGTTCTACCTCTTTCTACTGCCCTTGTTGTCATGACAATAACACACACCCTCTGCTCCCAAATCATCCTCCAGAAATCACCAAATGTTCCAGGAAGGGGACCTACAATGAAAATGTGGAAAATTTGTATGAAAATAAATCCTGGTCATGAAATTGAGTGACAAATGTGAAATAAGTATTATAAACCAGCTATGCCTAACAACTGAATACTACTGCACAATTCTAAGATTATTACAAGTATATCAGTGTAATACTCATATGTATTATTTTCAGAAAAACATAAGTTAACTACTTTTTACAACTTTCAATTCAGGACTGAGACTAGACTATTTGAGGATCCTTTTTCTTGGCAGTATTTACACCTTATTGCATCAAGCAACATTGATTTCACTATTATCTGGAAGCAATAACAACAGATGTCATAATCTGCCAACTTGCCAGTCTCCCATTTTTTGCAAATTCTGAGCTACATAAAAGCATTATTTTTACCCCAGATTATTGCTGTTCTATTGTATAATGACAACTGTATGCAATACAGTAAATATAATGTGTATTTATGTTTATATCCAATGGCATTCTGCTTTTTTTTCTAATCTGGCCAGCTGCATGAACTTACTTTATGGCTGTAATCTAACTAATTCTGACTGACAAGCCTCTGGGTTTTGAGGTCACTGGCAAAACTTAAGACATAATTATATATTCAGCAAAAATACAAGTTATTTTTGTTACAGAATGCTGATGTATATTGCTGCACTTTTTCTTATTACATTTACTGTTATGAAACGACATTTCCTAAAATAGTGAGTAAACATTTTGATGGCAGTAATGAACCTTTTGCCTTTCACTTAACTTTTTATCTTTTACCCATATATAGCACTGCAGGGTTTGAGTTAACTTGTAGGGCTGAGAACTAGAAGGGCCAAAGTCATAAAACCATGTTTTCAGAAAAATGCATTTAAAATATTGCTTCCTTTATTAAAATTCAGGTAAGTACAGCAAACGAAAGCTTTTTTTGGGGGGGGGTGATTGCTTAACTTATAACATGACCATTATAGCACTGAAACAGATAAATTTCTAGTTTAGTGACGGTCTTAACTACAATTGGCCATTTTTTGACATTGGCCATTTTAGTTCTCAGCCCTAGACTTGTTATCCTTAAGGAGTATTCAGTAATTTGAGAGTACTTTATCATCATATAAAAAACACTAAAACCTAAAGTTCATGATTCCTTATATCAATTAATATAAATCTATCTTACGAAACTAAATACCTAAAATGAAACAATCACTAGCAATACTTGATCAGGGAATGATTTATTAACAGAGTACAATTTCAATTACGTAAGGTTACTGAAAGTTCCATAAGTCTGGCCTTCTGATAAGCAGTGAAATCCAATATGTAACAACCCTATAGTTACCCTTAAGCATTAAACAAACCCCACAGTCAACACACAACTTGTACTGTATGCTTTCTAAGTTAAACAGATTTATCAGCAAAATGCATCACTACTAAAATGGCATCATAACATAATACATTCATAATGATGTAGCTACTTAACTTGGAAATTATTCAGAAACTTTCTCCAAGTGGCAAGTAAATTTTTCAAGTGTCAGATTTTCAGGCTTTTCATGTAATAATTCTACTTTACGCCCTGTTACTAAGTGATGTAATTACATTAATGTTATATATGTACAGTTTGATCACAATATGTCTGATTTATGGAAGCTATGGCTAAAATGAGGTTTGTTTGTGTAATAATAAATTATTACTATGCATAACTTGATATCATTTTTGAGACAGATCTGCAGAAAAATGCACAGGTCCTGAATACAATACAGGTTTCAAAATCTATACTATACCTCTTAATTTTATTCCTTAATATTTCAGTACAAAATGAGTAAGTCTCAAAAAAAAGTTTCAGTAGAATTTCTGTTGAGTTATGATAAATGAGTCACTTAACACAGTAAGAAGGCATCTATGGCTTGCAAGCTCACATAATTTTTCTATCTTACAAAATCCAATTATTGTTTTTTCATATGTCCATGTCATCAGAAATTTCTGATGAGTAACTAATTATGCAAAGCTGGAATCCAATAAACTGAGGTACTACTGTACTCACAATTATTCTCCTAGCTTCAGAATTTTGTTGTAAGAAATATATTACACACAATCCATGCAACAAAATATCTGGTGCTAAGCCCAGGTATACAAATATATCTTTCCTATCCTGAAATTTTTAGTAATGCTACATTCCTAAAATTTTCCTTACCTGATAATTTCTTACTTCTTTTTCTATTGTTTCCTATGCACTTGTTCATATTATTTTCTCATAGGACACTAATTCTCAAAACTCCACAATATGCAATAAGTAATGAACTTCACATTTCTCATTTTCCACAATAAAATACGACTGCATTTACTTTTATCACAAGTGCAGTAACTTACTGCTATATTTTACAAACCTTAACCATTCTCACATACTTAAAATATTTAATACAATAATGAATATATATGCAAAACTGGCATGCTGGACCATTTGATGAATGACTGAATGAGAGCACTGTCAAGACCAAAAAGAAGTAATACATCATTGTCTTAAGAAAGTTATACTATAAGAATGGAGGCCAACAAACCTAAGTAACTACTATTTTACCTTGAGTAGAAATAAAGGCATTCTTCTGTTTGTAGCCATCTACATAATTAGCATTAATGTAATCAGTGTGTCCTTCTTCATCTTCCGGTGCTAGTACCACTCTTGAATGGTCAAAGCATAAAACATCTGTGTACCGATTTTTTATTTGATTCCAACGTTTTCTGAAAGAGCAGAAATATCATTCAATACAGTATTCCACTTTCAAAGAAGCAATTTTTTAAACTGTAAGACAGCAAATTAGAACCAAATAAAATTGTTATACTAGCTTACCATACTAATAACTGAAAACTTAAAGAGTTTTAACTGCACTTACTTAGAGTTTTCAAATGTGCCATCAGGTGGCCTATTTTTGATCTGTGTATAGTCATGATACAACCCTTGCCGACCCTTATCTCTTAAGTGGCGTACAAATTCCTCGAGTGTAAAACCTTGACCATCATCGAAGTGCAAACTGTCATCATCACTAAATCCACTGCTTCCACTGCTAGGAGGTGCCAATGGTGATTCTCTCCCTGAAGTTAAAAATACATAATTAGGATCAGAACCATGGCTACAAACAAAATGAGAATTTTATATAAAAAGCCTGTTTTAAATAAAAGCAATGGTGAATTAAAATCAAATAAGACTGTTACAGGATTCTATATTTTTAAAAACTAAGAGATATCCTGTCCAAGATTGCAGTCATAATTATATGTAAGAATCATTTTAATTTCCATTGCTTCTTACACCAATGCAGATGATTCTCAGAAAAATGTTTTCATAGCTCAGTCATTCTACTGTAATTTCAACAATTGAAAACAAGCTCTCATCCACGATACAATGAACTGTATTTCTAGTTCCATGTATACAATGTCATACTGGACTATCTTTTGTTATACTGTTTGGCTCACTAAAACATATTACATAGTATAGCCAACAAGGATCACAGTGCCTTTACTCATTTTTTTGAGTTCTTGTAATTATAAGTTATGGCAGGATGTCATCTCCTTTTCATATTCATTGTGGTAGAGTATATCTGGAGATTTGTTCTAGTATGGGAGTTCAGCTTTTTCTTCTACTGGTGACGATAATGGTATAATCTTTCTTTCATTTCCTGTTGTTGGAAATCAGCACATTTCAGCACTGGACAAGCCCCATAAAGCTATACCGCCGATAACCGAGGCCACCAATAACCAGGGACTGCCTGTAATTAGTTAATATTTCTTGATGACATAATCCAAAAATTACTGAATTTTTCATGAATAATTCGATGCAGAAAAATCTGCGAATAGGTGAAGCCACAAATCCTGAACCGTGAAAATGTGAAGCTGTGAATAAGTGAAGCCGCGAATCTTGAAACGCAAATAGGTGGGGATAGACTGTATGTCAGTAAACTTATGCTACTGATTTTAAGAATACTGATTTTAATAAATGTAAAATTTCTAGGAAGCAAATGGTGAATAATTGCAATGTACATATTTTATAACATGCTAATACATGAAATATATAAGTAAAGCAAGTTACATTAAAATGATCATTTTAGATACACATTTCATTTCAAAATGGATATTACCTACACAAAA
The DNA here is from genome assembly GCF_015104395.2 of Macrobrachium nipponense. Taxonomy (NCBI): domain Eukaryota; kingdom Metazoa; phylum Arthropoda; class Malacostraca; order Decapoda; family Palaemonidae; genus Macrobrachium; species Macrobrachium nipponense. The sequence goes on along the minus strand of NC_061093.1, from coordinate 27,069,773 downwards.
AATTTCTTCTTTTAAGAACCTTTTGGTATTTGGAATTTCATATATTGTCAAAACCTGGTAATTTTCTTGCAGTAGTCTTATCAACAGTATCAGTTTAAGAACATGGAGGGAAGAATTGAAATGAAATGAAATAACAGAAATTCAGTTTTGTTTTTCTGTATGTTCTGAAGACTGCACCTACTGGGCTACAAATACTGCCCTATCACCATCTCCCCGTTCTTCCCCTGCACCAAAATCTGGCACCCCACCTCCATCTTAGTGCAATGTTGTTAGCGGAGGGGCACCAATTACACACCTTAAGGGCAAAGTCAGTTCAGATCAGACCCATAACTCAAGACAGAGATAAGCTGTGAAACTTTCCCCTCACCCAACATGCAACAGATATTCAAATTCAATGCAATTACAGTTCAATAAAGAAAAGAATCTATTTTAATAGAGTAATTACAATTCATTAAAATAGTATCCATTTCAATAGGAACTAAGAAACGGGTATAGAAGACATTGATAAAACAAGGGAAAATTAACTAATAAAACCCAGACTCACCTCCACTAGTATCATCAATAGTGTGGCCATTATGACTTCTAGTGTCTTTAATCTCAGGTGCTGGAGAGCTCTCTTTGGCTGGCATACTAGTTTCTTTATCTTCCTCCTTTTTCTTTTCTTCTTGGACCTCCTTTTCTTCAACTAAGTTATTCAAGGTAAGCAACTGATCTTCACTTACAAGCTCTTCCCCCTCTTCTTCCAAATCCTCTTCATCGTGGCTGTCATGGCACGAAACTTTTCCTTTTCCCAACAGCTTCCATCATCACTACACTCTTGGTACAGCTGACAGAACAAGAAGCATTAAGCAACATCAGATTTGTGAAAAAAAGTTTAAGTATTTTTTTTTAATTAATAGACTAAAATTTTTCAAAGCTGCTTTTTTTCCAGCATTTTATTTTGACTTTCTTTATTTGTAAATATTCTTTACAGACTCTTAACCTTGGTACTTTGTATTAGGTTTGAAACCCCCCAAAAATTAAATTTTGTTATTGAGTTTTGTTAAAGACTTATCATTTAAGAAGCTTGCAGCATATCAAGTAGCATTTTGAAATTGGGTTGGTTTGTCCTTACCCTTACCTATGAAAATTGGAACCCCTGTTATCCAGATTGTTTCAGATCTATGCATCAGTTCCCAATATTAATGAATCACTGGGCAAAAAAAAGTTGTCTTTGATTACTGGCTAGGATACATACATTACTGTAATGTAAACAAATCTCTAAAACAAATACAAAATTATTTTTCTTATTTCTTATAAAGCAAAGTACATCTGTTTACTTAAAAATCTGTAAAAATTTCCCAAAAAATTACAATAACTTAAAACGAAATACTATGTACCCACATAGAACAGTGTTATGAACATATTCAGACTCAAATGAAATATTATGCAGTAATATATCTGAGTTTAATTGAGAAAGATACTCAATGAAACTTACATCCTCCTGGGAACCTTTCGGATCATGGTCTGCACAGGGTACCATATTGTCACTATGGTCCAAATCTGTTACACTTGAAAGAGTGTCTCCAGCTGGGTATGTGAGGGGTGGAGCAGGCTCACAAACTTGAGAAGGATGCCTGTTTGTCATGGAAGTTAAGCAACGTAATAACCATGCACTGTGGTCAATGTTGAGACTCCCACCCAGCTGTACTGGTAAACACTCACTAGGTATGTGGTTTACAAGCTGCAGGTAAAGAAGGGTTTGGAGTTAACAGGTGGCAATTGCCTTACATGAAGTGCTTTCAAATATTTAAGAAAGTTAATGGCTCAATCCATATACTATGTATGTATATTGAATGCAGAAACTAAATACAGTACAGGTCAAATTGTTGGACAGTCTTTACTGGAACTGCGACTTAATGTACAATAAAATCATAAAAAGATCATAATAAATCCCACTGATGGTGCACGTATATTTTTTGCCTTTATAAAAATTTTTTTTTCAAAATTAATTTAAAATTCCAGGGAACACATTAACTTGCATTTCTCGCGTGGTTCAAATATACTAATTAATATGAGTAGATACAATGAAGTTTTTGCCATACAGTACTAGTCAGTTATTTGTTTATAAACTGCTAACTATGAACAGAAGACTTCAAGTTTGCTGTTTACTTGGATTCACAGTCTGTGACTAACTGCACTTTCAACAACAGAAAGAACACAATTTGATGCAAGATCTCCAAGGCCACATTCTTGCAAATGCCAGTCACAAAAACGAACTTGTATTTTCATAAAAGAAAAACAAAACAAACTGTAGCCCACTCATGATTGGCCCATGTAACAAACTGAAACGCAATGCATCTCCTCATAGCTTCCTAATTAATATATTTCGTGAGAGCTTTCACTTAAGAAAAATCAAATAATGCAAGCATAAAACAGAGCCAACATAAGTAGGCTAAAGATTTAGATAAAATAAATAGACAGAGCCAACAGAAGCAGTCTAAGATTCGGATAAAATAAAAGTGAAAAAACAAAAAAAAACAAATAAGATAACCTTTCTATCTGTTTTCCCTAAATCAGAAAAATTAAGTATTACTGCCAAAAAGGTGGTTTCAAATTGTCAAAGTATGAAGAATGAAATAATTCTTGTACTGGAGGATTCGACATCATGGAATATGGATGCTGATGCTCAAAAAGTTAGCAGCAAACAATGACTAAGGGTACACTAGTTTTCCTCAGAAAAAAAGCCAAAGGAATACAGTCACAAATAAGTTTCCTTTGAGGGTTTAAGCAATAACTACCATTAATGGAAATAGAAAACCATTGCTATTTTGAGAAATTTGAAGATTCTGGGTTTTGCAAAATTCCAGACTAGGAAACAATATTTCAAAACTTTAATGCAACACAGCTGCAGCATGTCACACTCACATCATCATAAATATATATCAAACATGTCTACAAGTAACAGATTAAATAGTTTGCATTTATTTTTAGCAAGTACTGTAGTATATACAGTTTTGGAACACTGGAAGCTGGCCAGTAATTAGGGTTATTTGCAGTCATACTTTTCTACTCATCTGCAAAGCTTTCCAAAATTAAAAAAAATATGACATGTAAAGTCAGAAATAAAAGTATTATGGTAAAGTACTATCCGAGTATCATCCACACCAAATGTTTAGGATAGGATACCCAGCATTTTTCCAAAGTCCTTACAGTAAATAAGTGTTTCTAGGTGACAGGTATTCAAGAAATACTTTAGCAAGAGTAGCATTTACTTTTAGAAATGATATTGAAACTCTTTAAAGGTTAATTTTTAGCTCCTTACAAATATTGAGGTGGGGACTGACATCCTCGGCCATGCATGTATACACTACATTAAATTGTAGTATCTAGATGGTAACATGAGTATGATTTCTTGATTTTAGCAAAATCTACACATTTCTTTTATATTTGAGTAATATTCTATTAAAATTGTTACGCTCTACATTCTCAGCAAGCCTCACAGTGCACAGTGGGATTTACAGTAAACATTATAAAACAAAATACCTGTACAGTATCATTTAAATCACCAATTTACCCATGTAATATTTACACAAGTGTTAACTGAAAAATATTATTATGAAAAGTCAAATTCCAGTCAGTGACATTAGCCTACATTAATGAATAATCTACAGAGATTTTTGTCTGCATTTCTTAGGGCATTTACATCTTTCCTGTCTGTTGAGTTTTATCACCACGAAGCTTTACTTTCTCTTCAGGGACATTCAAACTGGGTTTCCATAGTTCATATTTACTTTCCAAATCTTCATGTAATTATCAGAATAGGTCACATGTTCATACAACACTAGAATATTGATAACTGTCTTCAACTAGAGACAGTATATATTAAAATAAAAAGACTTACCTCTGGCAGTGAAACTGTATATACACGGTCCCTCAGCTTCTCCCTAACAAAAAGTCTCAGTACTTTAAAGGGTGCCTTGAACCACAATGGTGCTGTTACTATTAAGACTTTCTTAAGTCGAGCTGGGTAGCCTCCCTGAAAGTACAGTATAATTTATCAGCTTTTGTATATTACTTTCTCATACACAAAATTTCTTTTTACTTCATCACATTACAAGTGCCAAAAATCTTAATACCTCAGGGTTGAATCACAAATTTCAAAACCACCCAAGGCAATGTATCACAGTTGACAAAACATCACGAAATCAAATGAATTACATGAAGAAAAGCAGACTTTACCATTATATATGGTATAAATGACTACAGTAAAATTACAAGTAAAATCAGAAATCATAAAATGAAATGTTTACCTTTTTATTTTCCTTCAATATCTGCATATTTTAGATAAACACTACCTAGTTTATTACAATTAATATTCTTACTGCTCATTAATGTTGTTTTATTTCCTTTCCTTATTTACCCTAGTGCTTGTTTATGTATATCATAGCAAGATTTTGTATCTATTATCAAATTGTTCAGTTCTCTCTGTTGCTTTACTAGTTTTATTCTGGTTTTGTTCCATAGTATTTTTTTAATATACAAATGGAAATCACAGAACTTTTGATGTGTCCATTCTATGGGAATAATACATTCTGATAAACCTGTACAAACTTTAAAAATCATATTGTCTACAAATTAAATGTATGTATACAGTACACATGGAAGGATAAAAATATAAAGACTGACAAAGTCTACTAATTAAATGTTTGTACTATACAGTACACAGGGAAGGATAAAAATATCAAAAGACTGAAGAAAACTATCATAATCTAACAAAAATATGGCTATCTGAAACCCTCCTCACAGATAAATGAATCTGCAAAGGAAACAAAGTCATCCTACAATTACATGTTGGGATTCAAACCTAATAATGCTAACTATGTTACTGCTTAAATCTTATTTACAATTATCAAAATTATTCAAAGAACATGACCAAAACAATGCCATTAATTACCTTTAACAATGAGAGTATCTTCTGGGATAACTGATAGTCAAAATTCTGATATGAGGATTCACTCATATCATAAATGAAAATTAAACCACATCTCTGAGTCTGGGTTGATTCTAACTCAACATCCAATTGGTAAACAACACCTTGCAAGGTTGCTTGTTGAGTGGTAATACGGGGATCATGAAGACGGGCTGTGAACACTGCAATAGCCGCTCCTGAAGTATCACGGCAAGGCTGTTGGAAAAGATGTCATTTACTTTTGATTTTCAAGCTGACAAAGCGTTTTAACTTTCACAGCAAGGAAGATATGTAGTAACACAAATAATTAAAATGCTAAAACTGTAAAGTTATGAGAAAAGTAAAATTTTAAACCTCAGTTGTCCACTAACTTGTCCTTCCAGAAATCACTTTAACAGAAACTTAATATCAAACTTTGACGAAGACAACAGAACTTAAATTTATGTTAATGTCTCCTTTCCAGTATCAATAATGCAGATTCAGTAACAACATCCTCAAGAACATTTTGTTGTGCAATCCTACATTTAATGCTAATGAGACTGTCACAAGCAAAATACATTAAAAGAATTTATAGTACATATTGTAGAATAATTTCATTGAGGAAACTCGCAGGAAGTGCATAAATTATATTTTAATTAACATAATTCAACAACTTTTAACTCTTATGATAAGCTTTTATGTATAGCAACCCTTATGCTAAGAAATTACAATATCTATGAGATACTGACTATAAGACAGTGTTCAGCTACCCTGATTCAGGTTAGTATGCATATATTAATGCACACAATGAAAAACTTGATGGCAAAGACTAATGAAGCTTACTGGGTGAGACAAGAACATCATTACTAAAATAAGAGTACATGTATGTTAGGATGGAGTACTCTTCTAATGCTCATCTTATGGAAAGGGAAGTTACACACTTGCTAATTGCTAGTTTTCAAACTTCAGCGTGTTAGTAGATCATTTTAAACTGAACACTGCCCTACGAATTTCTATTATTAATTCACTGCCATCAAAAGTTTTTGCCTGTTTTATTCTTGAGCATTTTTATTAAAATAAAACAAGACATTGATAGATCGGTTAATTTCAGTTCAGTTACCTTTAGGTAATTAACATACACTTTATGACAATTATTTTAAAATTTTTTGCTATGTATGCATTTTATGAAATAAGAAAATTTAACTAAATATGATATTGTTATGATACAATAAAGTTTCATACATACTTACATAGCAGATATATACATAGCTATCGACTCCGTCGTCCCCGACAGAAATTCGAATTTCGCGGCACACGCTACAGGTAGGTCAGGTGATCTACCGGCCTGCCGCCCTGGGTGGCAGGACTAGGAAACCATTCAACCGTTGTTATAAATCAGATTCTCTCTTCCACCTGTCTCCTGCGGGGAGGCTGGGTGGGTCTTCAATCGTATATATCTGCCAGGTAAGTATGTATGAAACTTTATTGTATCATAACAATATCATTTTCATACATTCAACTTACCTGTCAGATATATACATAGCTGATTGACACCCTTTGGTGGAGGGCAAGAGACAGCTAACTCCTGACTAGACAGGTAAACAACATGTGTTGTAGGTATTTATAGACCTTGGTTCCTCTGTGTTTCTAGACGAAGGGTCGACTTCCTAGCTATTGCATAGGAGTCTGCTTCGTCTCAAGAGCCTTAGCAAGATAGTGATCTGTGGCCAAGAGTTCTTGTGGGTCTACCGATGGGGTCTTATCCACTTACTCGGTCGAGCCTAATTGGCATTTGTCAAGGGTGCTAATCCGCTTATATGACAACATGCCTATGCCTATTGGCATAACTAAGGAGCGCAACACCGATCCCGATCACCTGTTCCTAACATGAGGGTTCGCGCTAAAATTGAAAAAGAGTTATCCCCCAAACTCCTTTCAAAAACCTCAAAAAAAAAATCACTAAGTTAAAATAAATTCAACTCATTATTAAAGGATCAGTGTCGGCTCCTTATCCCAGCAACGTATCCGCTGATACGTTAATAAACCAAGAGAGAAGGATCTCCCGTAGTTTTAACTTGAAGTCCTTCGTGCAATGAGCAGTCAACACATAGTTGCATCTCACATATGTTAAAGCTAATATGTCTTCCTGACATATTGTTACGAAAAGAACAAGAATTTGCAAAAGCTCGCACTTCATGAGCTTTTAAATTCTCAGCGTGTTGAAGGTATCATCAAGTCACTTATGAAGTGCTTTAGAGATCACCATTGTTTCAAAGAAGACTAGGACTTTCTTTGAACTGGATCTCATCTGGATGAAGCCTAGCGCCTGGCTTGCGCCTGGCTGGCGCCTCGCGCCTGCTGGCGCGAGGAGTATCCTGTTTGGAAATACTCCTGGCGCCTGACAGTCGTAAACACTCCTCGAATACTCCTGCCGTCTGGAAGGCGCATCTCACTCCAAATACTGCCTGGCGCCTGTTAGGAGTATTAAGCTCAAAATACTCCTGGCGCTTGGTAGGCACATCGCGCTTCGAATACTCCTGGCGCCTGGTAGGAGTAAAAAGTCTAGAATACTCCTGGCGCCTGGGAGGAGTATCGAGGTCAGAGTACTCAAGGCGCCTGGCAGGAGTATCTCTTCCCAAATACTCCTGACCTATGGAAGGCGCATCTAGTTCCGAATACTCCTGTGGCTTGGTAGGAGTATCGCTCATGGAATGCGCCTTTCGAATGGCAAGTATATTGCGCTTAGCTGGCGGTATACTCCTATCAGGAGTTCTCTCTTCTCCAGTTGGCTCTTGCTTGCTTGGATGAAGATCTGGGCCTAGAACGATCTACAGTAAAAGTCAGGCTCTTTGCGCCTACTTGGCGCCTGGCTCCTAGTTGGCGCCAAGAACGCTTGGCAGGAGTTACTTCCTTTCCCACGTCTCGCCTGCCTAACGCACCTGCTCCCCCCAGAGATGGCCGCTTGTGCGACAACTCCCCTGTAGGGTTCGTCGCGCCGACAGGAGATCGGTATTTGGATCTCTTAATCGAAGCCTGTCATCCTTTTTACGAGTAGGCTCTTTAGAAAGTACTCCTACCAAAAAAACGCTAATTGCTCCTGCACATTCATCAAATATAGTCAGCTACATCCAGTAGACGATAGAGATCTAAAAGTCCGAGAGACAAGTCTTCCTCCGAGGAGGATCCTTATTGAATACTTCCGTTGCTAACGAGTTCTCCTACTAAATGTTGATGAGTTTTCTCGTTGCAGAAGCTTCCCTATCCTTGCCCGAAGGAAGGGAAGGAGCCTGGAAGCTTAAAGAGACTCTGAGCTGAAATTGGTAGGACTTCCTGATTTCTAGCTCTTGAATGTATCTCTCTGACCCTTTTGGGAAGTAGTTTGGAGGCCTCATCGCGTTCCAAAGGGACTCTGTCAGTAAACGTTTTAAACCTTGTCTTCTTCTGTAGATGACAATGTCAATACATTACCCGGACAACGAAACCTCTATCTGAAAGCGTTGATCCAGGAAATTAAAAGGCTTTAGTTCTTTTGCCAAACATACTATGCTGGCCAGAACCCATTGCCGAGTCTTCATAGAATTTTGATTCCAGATTCTAAAGCCCAAAATTCCCTTGTCCTTTTGATCATTTAGGACCAAGAGAAACATTTGATTAGGAGCAGTTCCATCTTGTCGGAACACGGAATCTGAGGCCCCAAATTCGGATCCCATTCTAAGTCATACAAGCCAATCCTCTTACTCTTATCCGTATAGAGGTATTGTATAAGATCCCGAAGATCTTAATTCTCTACTATCTCTAATATTCTTTGTCGAGACAGAGTATATCTTTTTACTGTGTTCATTGATAGCAGTAAATACCAGGGTGATTTTCCCTCTGAAAGGGAAGAAAACCATTATGTGGTTCACAGAGGTATCGGAAGAGGACAGTTTCCCCTTTCCATCTAGCACGATCTGCAGCAACTCTATGTTTCTTTAACATATTTAAAGGAATTAATCAAACTTCCCTTGAAAAATCCTCTCATTCATATTTACTTATGGTCAGTCTGCACGCAGACAGACTCAGAGTGGATAGGTTTTTCAGGTCCAATATTTATAATAGATTCCGATAAAAATCTCTATTCTCTTAGAAAAACCTTCCGCACATGCTGAAAGAAGAACGTGACCTCTGTGGAATCCAACCTTTTTATTGCCAAAATGATGCATTCATCTTCTTCCTTTGACGCCCATTTATTTTAATATCTGTTAAGAATATATATAACTAGGGGAAAAAAGACTAAAGTTTATTCCCCTATTTAAATTAAAGATGGCGTATCTTGCTACCTCTCTTGTTTCGAGGAAAACGGAAGCAATCTATAAGAAGCTCGTTCATCTTCTGCCTTGCGAAGAGATCTGTGAATACTTTCCGCAGGGTTTGACAACTCTTTCCAATAAATGTTAAACATACGTTTACAGTTATTATCGTCGATCAAAAAGGTTCTCACGGACGTGCAAAATCCCGCATCGAACCTGGTAAGGATCGTTACGTTCCTTGTCTGTTTCCAAATAGGTTAAATCGTGCTCTGCCGAATTTAAAATCATTTATAATACCGTCACATTGTGGTAAACAGCATTCATCTAGGAAACTCTTGTAAGGATAGTAGGAACTCTGTAATTAACTACGGAGTGTGGGCATAAGGCTTAACCGTACCGTTATGTTAAGGTGAATTTTCTAACTACATCTTTCTCGCCGAGGCAGAGAGAGATCCTTAGCAAAACGAATACGATGTTATTCATGTTTGCCTACAAAAATCCCACCCCTCAATTCGTGGTTAAGTCCCTTATTGTAGGGGGAATATATAGTGAAGCATTCGATCCCCTTAGGAGAGAGAGATGTTACCAACCGTTCACAGACCGAGAACCGGATGGTACTGGATTGGCTCACAATTACAGCCGTCTCGTTCACTGCCTGGCTGCATTCATTCTGAGTTGCCAGTTACTCCCTTCAATGAATGGATATAATAAAATTATTCTCGAGTCTAAGAAAGCTCTCAATAATGCAAATTTAAGCCAAACAACCTTCCTTTGTTAAATACCGAAGCTGAGTAGGTATTGTCGTAACAAACCTTTTAAGCGAAGTCCTTACTAGGACAATCCTGTAAGGATATAGATAAATCCGTAGCGAACCAGAAAGGCAACTGATTGGTATGCGTATATGACTTGTCATTCAGTAGTCGTATACAGCAAGCCTTCTACGACATTCTTTCCTTTCCGACATGCAGAGAAAGAATGGAAATCTTACTCTCTTCGTTCTTTTCGTCAATAATCCCGAATGAGTATTAGTCGAAAGAGATCGCAAATGACAACCGAGGATCGAAGAGAATCTCTCCAGCTTTTATTATCTTGGAGATAAGACCGTATTTTACGCCTTTCTTATCTGGAAGAGCCTCTAATCAATGAATGAGAGCTCGTACGAATCTTGTTGCACTTCCAAACGATTGCCCTCTTTCTGTAAATGGTTGGTTGCATTATTTTTTAGAAGGAGGATGATAATATCCTCTTACTAATACTGAACTAATTCTCACAATTCTGCTCTATCTTCCATTCCTCAAGTTGGGAGAAGATTGAGCAACCGGAGGAGAGCGCTTCCTTTCGAAAGGTGAAGGGCTTTTAGCAGTACCGACTCTAACCTGACAAGGGCTACGGCAGCCTGTGCTACATCTTGAGTCCCTGCCCTGGAAAAAGCCATACTTGCTCTTGCCTTTATTGCATTAAGACGATCCTGACAAGGGCGACGGCCGCCTGTGCGACAACTCCCGTCCCTATCAGGAGAAGCCTCGAATGTCTTTCACCTTTCGCCTGGAGGACTCTTGGCGGTTGTCAGGCTCTTCTTGTAGGATAAAGTGCCTGGCGCTAAGCAGGAGTATCTTGCCTAGAATACTCCTGGCGCCTGGGAGGAGTATCGCAATCGGAAGATCTCCTCGTCCTCGGAATACTCCTGGCGCCTGGCAGGAGTATCGCGCTCCGAATACTCCTGGCGCCTGGGAGGAGTATCGTGCTCGGAATACTCCTGGCGCCTGGCAGAAGTATCGCTTTCCTAGGAGGAGTATCGTGATCGGAATACTCCTGGCGCCTGGTAGGAGTATCACGTTCCGAATACTCCTGGCGCCTGGGAGGAGTATCGTGCTCGTCGGAATACTCCTGGTGCCTGGCAGGAGTATCGTGATCGGAACACTCCTGGCACCTGGCAGGAGTATCGCGTTCCGATCACGATACTCCTGGCGCCTAGGAGGAGTATCGTGATCAAATACTCCTGATCCTAGCAGACGTATCGCGCTTGGAAAGTTTTCTTGTTGGAAAGTTCCAAGCCTCTGAAAGGCGATCCTCGCCTGGAAAGTTTCTGTACGTCTGGAAGGTTATTTGAATCTGGAATCTTCCGCCTTCTGGAAGGTTCCGCTTGTGCGGAAGGTTCTGTGTGAGGAAGGTTCCGATCTGTACATTTGTTCTTGCTTAGAATTCGACAATACTTCCATTTTCGACATAGCCCTCCCTTTCTTCTGAATGAGAAGGACTTCCATTTCCGATGAAGATCCTGGTTCATAGTGCTTCAGGCGCTTTGCGCCTATATTCAGGCCCTTCAGGTGCTTTGCGCCTCGTTTCAGGTGCTTTGCGCCTCGTTTCAGGCGATTTGCGCCTTGTTTCAGACGCTTTAGGCGCATTGAGCCTCGTTACCGGAGCTTCATGCCCAAGGAGCTAGAAGCTTAAAAGTTATATATATATGTGCAATCACTAAAAGAGATCCACAAATATTCTTTAATATCTAATTCGTTCTTCTCAGAATAGATATATTTTCATATACATGTACGATGAGGAATTTATTGAAATAACTATTTCAAACCCCCATGGGATAGAGGCCCCCCCCCCCCGTCCAACTGTACGGGGGCGAACCCGGATAGGGCAATGCCTCTACCGCAACTGTTAACGAATGATGTCTACCTTTCTCCGTCTCTTCTGAGGTTCCCCGATAGCAGACGAGATTATCTTGCATCTTCATTAATCTACGCCGTTGAAGTTTCTTCTCCTTATTCGTCAAGACGATAATAATAAGGGGAACACATTGAATTAGGATGCCTTTCCAATGGCTATCCCTGGCAGTCTGGGACGTCCTACAGAACCTGCCGAGGGGACGCCTGATCGGTGGAGATTCTCTGTAACCTCCGTAAGGCTTTCGACATTCCTTCTCCTCTGGGCCTGTGAGCTTGGAAGAGGTCTAGGCCTGGGAGCGAGACAAGAGCCGATCAGACGCACCCTCTATTGCAATGGGGAACACTATAACTACTTCTTACCTTATAATAGCTCGTATCTTGAGCTACATTCCTTTATCTTCAAATTGCAAATGAATTTGTAGTTTCTGTGAAGTAAGAAGGTGATGAGGAAACTACACTACTAGTACTGTTAATATTCTAACTGCTCGTCAGAACGAGAGCTATTAAAGCTTCTAAAAAAAACATATCTTAGTTCTATGTTTTTCTGACTTCCTCAAATAGGAAGTTACCTTATTTTCCTCAATCAAATTCTAACATTTATTACACTTTATCAATGAATAAATATTTATATTTCCCTTTCTTGCAAACTATGTAATTGTCTACCGAAAACTTCGGTAGTTACACATCCTCTATTCTTCGAAAACTTCGAAGTTAATTAATTAAAAGTTATTAAAAAGTTATTAAAAGCGTATGCCGAACCACCGATCCAGTACTTCCCTGTAAAAGTTGCCCAGAAGAACCGATGGCGATGAAACACGAAAATCAAATCAGGAGGGAAAGTAAACATATGTTTACATTCCCAGCGACAGAGAGAATCTGATTAGAAAACGGGAATGGTTCCTAGTCCTGCCACCCAGCGGCAGGCCGGTAGATCACCTGACCTACCTGTAGCGTGTGCCGCGAAATTCGAATTTCTGTCGGGGACGACGGAGTCGATAGCTATGTATATATCTGACAGGTAAGTTGAATGTATGAAACAGTATTATCCAAACAGAAGAGGAGTGTTGTCTCAAATATTTACTTATGATTTACCTAATATTAATACATGGAGGTTCATAGAATATTTCAATAGGTTCACAATTCTTAATCTCCTGTACTTAAACCTCCAAACTGTTTCTCATTAAGTAACACTTTTGTAATATGAACTTTCAAATGTGATTAAGAATGAAACCAAAGCTCTAATAAATGCTTGAGTGACAAAATACTTACTAGTATGGTAAATTTTCCAGATGTAAGCTCAGCACGGAGAGGATCAGAAGTTGGATTCAAGTGAATTAAACCTTCCCTGTGTCTAGTTGCTTCGTGTTGCTCATATAGATTTACAGCTCTGATAAGTGGGAAAAAGAAAAATTAACATACTTGTCAATTTATACACTGCTACAGAATTGACAATGAAAAAGTTTGTTGAAAGCAACAAGGCACAAAAGAAAGACATCCCAGTTGGAAAATATTGTTACAAAAAATGTAACTTCTCAATAAATACTTCATACAAATGAAACTAAGTGGATAATAAAGTAAAAAAGAAAAATGAAATGATTTTCTTCCTTTCAGTGTCAAAAGACTTGCATTGAACCATCTGATTTTTCAGTGTTTTTACCCAGTGGCGGATCTTTCAATTGGGGGTACTTAAGCACACATATGATAACATATATATCAACATTCTCACACACATACACACAGTGGTAGTTGTTGAAATAATCATTAACTAAAAAAATTTGCTACAAATAAGGATTTATTGAAAGAAAACTGTTCTATTATTCATATCCATGGGGGAAATGACCAGGTCCCCCCTTAAATCTGCCATTGATGTTATCAGAATATTTGAAAGGTAGGTAACTGATAAAATACGTAGGTAATTGTAAAAAAAAATAAAATTTAAAAAAATCCACGACATCCAGATACAGGCCATCATTCAAGATCTCTAAGGAACCTGCAATATAAAGCTGCTTTCTCTCATTTACAAACTTGCCCCACTATGTGCTACATAGTGAGGAGATATAAAAAAGAGCAGACACTGGTACTCCAACACCCTCTGATATGGTGATATTATGACCAAGACTTAATCAAAGAGTGTATTCTCTAACATTTTAAGTTCTTCTCAAATACATTTGTAACTTTATTTTGCCATTTTTGTTTACAATAAGCCTAGACTGGTCATTGTATATTAGTAATGTAAAAGGAACAGAGGGCTAATCATTACATCAAATATTGTTATATACATATATGTGGCTTCTGCATTAGCCTGTTTGTAACCTTAAATCAGGGCTGGAACAAGAGAAAACAAGAACAATTTGTAACAGGGCAAGCTAACAGAGCCATCCCTGCATTTTATGAGCAGATGGATGCAAAGGACTTAATTGTCCAGTGGATGTTAAGGTGCTAAGGAACACTTAAGTAAAAAGTGACATTTCTGCCATTTGTTTGTTCACAAATTCTAGAGATTTTAATTTAGTTGTCAGTTCAGTATAAAAACTAGTATAACCTGCTAATTTAGCTACACAAGACTCATTTTAATGAATTCCTGCAAGGTCAACCCAACCCTAGGTGACCATATTCTTAATGGTTTAGGGTTTAAGAATAAAAAAACCCGTAAAGTATTTGATGGTTGTAATTTTAGTAAGGCAAGAGATAAAGATTGTGTGTGCAAACAAATATTTAGCATTATACCTTAGGTCATTCCTGTACAAATTATGATGTCCAATATTTGTCTATGAGTTTGTAATTGAGTCATTACAGGAGAAACCTCCATTTTGCTATGGGTTGTTTTCTGTATATATTTTCTTCAAACCAAAGGTTAGGCAGGCATGTAATAAGTTAAGGAATTGGTTTGGGCGAAGCTCCCAGGAAGCTTTGTTCACCTTTCTGCAGTCGCTGACTATGGAAGTGGGGACCTATGAATACACAATCTGTCATTACTATCTTTGGATGATGACTTTTGTGGTTATTGGAGAATCCCAAGAAGTTAGACTGCTTGGTTGTGGTGATACTAAACATTCTAATTATCTTGGACTACACTCTTGCACAGGGAGTTAGTCTAGTTATATGAGCAGTTTAGTTGTACTAGAAGGTTTAGCTGTATATGCATTTTAAACACTGTTGAGAGGCTTAGGTGGCCTAAAAGTTTATCATAACTTTTGTATATTTATTTAAATAATTTCATGTGTCCATTTTTGCCAATTTCTTTATCTAGTAAATCAAGTTTAAGTATGATAAATACTGTTGAAGGCCTAAAACATCTTTTCAGTTCCCTGCCTCACCAATAGTTGATAATTAATTGTCGTATTTCAGATTGATGCTTTGTGACCAAAGGCTTCAGACATTAAATATCAAAGGTTAAAGATCTTGTCCATTTCAGAAGGAATGGCACTGGTGGAGATGATGTTTCATGACACTTAAAAAGTGCTCATCTGTTCTCTAAAAAACATTTTCATCTGTGGTGTCCAAACCTGGAAGAAAATAAGGAAGCTCTGTTGTATCACTGTCACAGTTGGGGGTAGTTGTTAACTAGAACTTGAGCTACACCATGGATCTCATTAAGGAATTATGCAAGAAACACCTGTGGGTGATCACTTTCCTGACTTTAGTGATGGTGGGACTGTATTTACACATCAGGGCATTTCTTGAATACATCAAAATGGAGACTCAAGTAAGCAGCTTTCAAGTAAAACATAACAGTGATAAGGATATCAAGGACCTCGTGTAAACCCCAGAGCCTTCTATTTCCCTCTCAGAAATCACTGATGATGAAAAATTACCTTGTCCTCTGTGTACTTTGGGTTGCAAAAAAATAAAATAAAAGTAATACAATGTATGTATGTATATGTGTTCATACCCTACATGAATATCCTGAAAGGAATATAGAATAATGTTTTATACATGAAACCACCAAAGCAAAACTTGCCAAATGAGACTATGTACATCAAGCCTACCAAGCCCAAGGGCCTTATTCATTTTCCAACACTTTAAAATCCAAAATATTCAACTGCTTAACAAGATTGTAAAAATGTAAAACTTTTCATTAAAAATGACAAGACATTTCCACACGAGAACTGCCTAAAACAACAAACTTCTGTTCAACTGTCATCCATATTTTCATTTTAAAATCACACAAAAATTACAATCACACCAGACGTTACCATTGTTAGTAAAGCTAATATCTCTCAACTCCACAACTGTATTTCAAACAGAATTTGTCTTTAACAGGAATGAGGAACATGTTATACACTAAGAGCAAAAAACTTTGAAATATAGTAAATGATAGAACAGACTGACAAGAGAGACAGACAGAATGGATGAGTTCAATCACGACATAAAAGAAATCTACCACTGGACAACTTGATGATAATGCACCCAAGAAAAATACGTTTTCTTATAACCCATGGTAACTACACTACCTTATCAGTGATAAGAATTCATTCATTCTGATAAGCAATTGACTGAGCATTCCCAACTCGAGTGACACCTAAAGAGAGGAGAGGTAACTACTACTCGTATACCTTCTTTTTTTTTTTCCCTTCTTCCTACTCAAGAGAAACAATACGATTTGACTTCTCTCGGCTAAGTACACTATAAGAATTATTATTTTCTTGAAAGAACACATTCAAATAATTATTTTGTACAAAAAGTACAACAATTATACCGTCAAAAGGGTGACAAGTGTAAAATAGCTGTTGCCGGTTACTATTCAAACATGTCATAATTGAAACATTTATCTGCACTTTATTCCAAACATTTCCCATAAAATACATTTTCAAATGACATCCGAAGGCAAGACTTGGACAAAGTCTAAAATTAAATCACACTCACAAAACTACTACCAAAAATAATGATACAAGGAAGATGAATCATTTCCATTCCCGTCTTTTCATTCTTGCAGAAGCCAACTTTCTGAGCTAAAACTGCAGAAGGTACAGATAAACCAGTTTATCTGTAAACATTATTTGTCCAAACAGGTCTGATATTCATATTGGAGCATGTTTAGTGAATTTCAATTAATCTTCGCCATTGCTTAATATTGATTCCCAGAAGAGTAGTGTAATTCCTCTCATCTAAGCATGCTTAATCACATACTATTTTTCAAACCACATACAGCTTATACGTATACTTATCAGTCTCAAAATACCAAGTGTACAGGTTCATAACATAAATGTCACATATGAAAATTTTAGAAAAAATTAATTGAAATGAGACTGAGAAATGCTAGAAAGGCCAAAGATGGGAAAATCTTCATGTTAAACTTGGTGTAACTGATGGATAAAACAAAAAGCAAGATTAGACAGTGTTAAAATTTGCATTTAAACAACCAGACAAATCATAGTGTATTAAGATAATGAAAAAATCTAGACATAATAAAATAACCAAATAAGATGGACAATTTTTAAAAAATAATCTATTCATAAACACCCATGACCTGAAGCTGAAAGACACATAATATTGGAGGGCTTCAATCTCCCAGAGCCTTACCTGGTAACATCAAACTTCCTTGCCATAAGAAACTTGACAGCCGTGTTCCATGATAAAGGACCCACGTTCCGGGAGCGTCGCAATTTATTCACTTGTTCTACAAACTCTTTTGTCGCCTGTGGAGGAAACCAAACACAAGTCAGAGCAGTGACAAGCAGAAAAATAATCAACATTTAAAGGAAAAACCAAATGCAAAAATGAACACACAAATGGCTAAACAGCCTGGAAAAAAATGCAATCTATGCAGTACATTCACCTTAAAAAAAAAAAACCCCCTAAAAAAACCAATGAACAATCAAATAATATTATTTCAAGTTCCTACAGAAAAATCATTCAGTCATATCAAGTAGTTCTATTATAAAACCTGATGCACTTGCAATAAAAAAGGTGGAAATGTAACATTATTTAAAAATCATGAGCTGCTAACATGAAAAAATCTCGCTGAATTTTTTTGAATATAATCCGTCATGCACATCCAAGAGCAGGCCTGAGAAATTCAAGCTCACAATTATCTACTCTTTAGACAAACATCATCCACCTGCTGCACCTTACCTTTCCTGTCCATTCAAGCAAATAACATGCAATAAATGACATCATTCCTGATGCACATCAAAATCGATAAAAAGTCCATTCACGACCAACCTCTACTGATAATTACGTAAAATCGGTTGCATGGTATTGAATCTAATACAAAGGGAAACAAGCCAACATCAGGAAAAGCTTACATATTTTGTAAAAATAAAGGTACACATACAAAATTATACATATATTAACATATACAAAATATGAATACATATACTAATATAAAATATTATTAGAGTATTATATTATATTATAATCATGTAAATTTATCAATATATAATATATCTATATATATAGTATTATATATTAAATATAATATATAAAATACTAAAATATATATATATATATATATATATATATATATATATATATAGTATATATGTAATAATTACATTATTATATAATTTACAAGATCTGTAAATATAAAACCAATGACCTGGGGTCATGGCATTAGGAGGGTTCTACGTGACCAAAGCAGACCTAGATTACGCTATGCGCTGTCTGCAGTAGCCTGATCTAGCTCAAAGCTTTGTCAACATTTTTATGTTATGATAACTTTGCACAACAACTTCCATGGGAAAGCGGTTTGACCTGTTTAACCTACGCCGGAAACTTGTAACTTCCGATGCCGGCGGACTACGTAGTGTTTTTATATGAATTGCTGAGATAGCTAATGTTCCGCTATCGACGCGATGCTTTAGAATGGCAGTTCCACGCCAACGATCAAACAAACATATCGGTCGTCCGACCGAGCTGCATCTCCTAGTATGGAGTTACAGAATACAGTTGTTATCTTGTCAACTTGCCTGTTTGAATCATCTCCTCTAGTCAAGGAAGAACCTCTCTAATAAGATATCCAAGGGAGACGAGAGGAACCAAAAAATTACTTACGAATGACAGTCGTAAGGAAAGAACAAAAAAAGTCTATCGCCAAGCGATAAGACATTAGAAGTGGTGGCAGCGTATAAACGAAGAACATAATTAACAAGACCCATATCAGCCGACCGAAGGTCTACAAGAACTAACTTCCACCTTCAACATCAAAACTAAACAGAGGTAACGGGATCTTCAATCAACGCAACAGTTTATGAAGACGCAACTATGTCCTTCATCGAGAGGAATACAAGCATTTAACACTGACGTTGAGCAACTGTTTGTCACTTATCTTCGAGAATCTACACCGGACGAGGGCAGCATCGAACATCAACGGAAAGAAGAAAACAAACACAGGGAACATCACCCGATCTAGCAAGGACGGAGGCTGTGACGTCATCAATCTTGGACTTCCCCGCGCTCGTGCAGCGAGAGAAGCCGTGACGTCATCACGACTTCCGACGCGAGACGTGGACAGGAACTGAGACGTCATCCCATGTCAACAATCCTTCGCAATATAATCTGGAGCCAAGTACCATTTTTATCTATTCAGGTCTTTTCCTCAGTGAAGTGCTTGTTCATCAAGAGTCGATCGTCCAGTATTCTGGGGGTGAGTTGTTGCGCCATATTAATCTTCCTTCATTACGACCGAATCATTTCAACTACGAGGTTCTCGCCCGCAGATTAATTTTTTTTTCTTTTCTCGTTGTCATTAACCGTTTCTTGCAGGAATTCTCCGTATAATATTTGATCATATTATCTGTATTTTTGTATCTTTTGGGGGATTTTCCTATTATTATAACACATATTACAGTACATTGCTTATGCGTTTACGTAGTGGTCGAGTGTACTCTTATAGATATTTTGATAGGATTGCAAGGAATAGAAGTGATAAGAAAAAAGTGAAAGCCGAAATGGCAACTACTCCGGCTGGCAACCCCAACGTGTGACTCTCGTTAGCGCGAGGTCAGCGATTGTCCCCCTTTTCAAGGTCGGGTCAATGGGTTCCTGCCTCAAAATGTTGAGGCATGGATCTCATTCTGTAGACGCTCATTTAAATGCAAAAAGCATCACAGACCCAGCAGTACAATTACAGGAGGCCAAGAGCTTCGTTGACTTTGTCGAAAGGCGACGCAAGTGCGTATCTAAGGGGGGTTTCTTTCCAAGAAGCGCTTACATGGGACTAAGTTCAAAATTAGATTACGTGCCGTGTTGTATGGGGGGTGAAGAGGCTTTAGATGTAGTATTGGCATTGAGAAATATCCTTAACCAAGCCTCCATGACTCAGCTCAATGTTGTCGAGCGGGCGGCGCTAATTGCCGACCGGCTAAATGAATATCAGGATAGTTTAAGTAACTCCGGGTGGGTTGCGGGTGCTAAAATCAAAGTGAAAGATTTTTATCCGTTTGATCTACCTTACGTCTATCACTGCAATGTTGCCTGAAGCGTTAGTAAGTTTTGATAAAAAATTGCAGCCCGACAGTACGGAATTAGATGTGTATAAACAAATCAAAAAACACATGTCTAAATGTACCGACCTAGATCCTTCGCTCATTCAAGTTTTTGCAAAAAAATGAGAACAAGCCACAACAAGTAAATGTGGTACATAATAATAAATCAAGTTGCAGGGATGTTTGTTATAACTGTAAACGACCAGGTCACATGATTTCAGACTGTCGGACGCGTTTTTTGTTCAATACACAATAGTTTCAACTCATTCATATAACCGTTGTGCTACTCGAGAATCAACAGCAAATGCTACAACACGCACCAGTTGCCATGCAAATAAAAGAAGGGTCCACTCAGTACTATAAGAAGAAACAACCAAACGGAATTCTGCACAACAGCAGAAACAAACAAATCGTGCTTCAGGTACCTCTGTTCCTGGGCCGTCTAGCCAGAACTCGCAAGGGCAAGCGAATTTTCAGGGTGTGATAAACAAAACAAATACCACGTAGTTCACTCCAAGGGGGGAGAGGGCGTGTTGGGTCATCAATATCAACATCTTTTGTATCAAATAATCAGTTTAATCATTTATCAGATCATTGTGAGACAATTGATTTTCCTATGAAACACACGCCCGTAACCGTCAAAAAAATCTGTGCAGGTTCCCGTAGATTTGCAACAAATTCATGCAATTATTAGTCAAAAACGAGTTGCGACCAACCTTCATGCAGTAAATTTGGACCATAGTCAGTTCACTTTGTTTCTTTGATTCTTTGGTTAATGGTAGTCCACGTATATAATGGATTTAAGGAACTCATCATTTACTCTTTTCAAATGTTTCCCTATAGAAAAAGTCCGGAATAAGGCTCTCAGGCATTGGGGAATAATGAATTAAATGTTTGTGGGCGTAACTCATGTACAGTACAATGGTCGGTGGGAAGCGCACGTTGCTGATACCTTTGTCGTTGTACAAAACATTAATATGTATCCCGCAGTAATTATCGGATACCCGTCTATGGGCACTCAAAATATTATCTTAGCACCTGCAAAACACGGCGTGTATATCAAAGGGAAATTCTATAGGTCTTCTAATACCCTAAATTTCAGTCTTAGATAATAAAGAGACAGACAGAGTTGTCACTTACATTACGGAACCAATCACCTGTCTCATGAACCAAGAAATAATAACAGGCAACCCAACAGAACTCTCGCTCACCCGTAATATCAGCTTGCACGCCAAACTCTTCGAGCCTAACGTAAACTTCAAATATATTAGTGCGTGTAAAGAGAACCTTGCCAGGATCTGAAACATTAATCCTTTCCGAAACTCTGAAAACACACGGATTATCCGTCACACAAAGCCGTTTATACAGTCGGCTCACAACAACAATGTAACATCGAAGTCTGTAATCATTTGAATACCACTTTAGTAATCCACAAAAATCACATATCTTGGATGCCGAAGTTTATAAACATCGCATTCTTACCGTAGCTGAGATAAATCACGCTCAATCAGTCGCGGATGAAACCCTTTTGCAATCTATAAAGAACAAAATCAATCAGGACATTCAAGAAGAAGAAATTCAGCAGAAATTTTTGAATCTGTTAACTAAATATAACATGATGTTTTTTCCAACTACGGATGGAACCTTAGGAAAAACGGATGTCAGCGAGCATCCAAAATCAGGCTCAAGGACAAACAGAAAGTAATCTATGTACCTTCCGTACCGACTTCCTATGAAATTTCAGAATGAGATAACAGAGGAAGTAGGTAAAATGTTAAAGGAAGGAGTCATTAGGAAATCAAACAGCCCTTATAATTTTTCCGTTAATAGTAGTACGAAAAAAGATCGAACTTGGCGGATATGCTAGATTTCGTCGTTTTAAACGAAGAAACAATCCCTGACAGATTCCCAGTACCATGTACCGATGATATCCTATCTTTACTAGGCCAGAATAAATATTTCACAAGCCTAGACTTACTAAAAGGATTTCATCAGATTCCGATGGAACAAGAAGTATCCCATACACTGCCTTCAGCACAGCCAGGGGACATTATAATTTTTGCGTATGCCTTTTGGTTTACGTTGTGCTCCTATACTTTTACTCGTATGATAAACGTCGTGTTTGGAGACTTGTTGGGAGATATCCTACATGCCTACATGGATGACTTAGTAATCTTTCCAACACATTAGAAGAGCATTTACGTAAATTGGAGTTAGTGTTACAAAGATTAAGGCAGCATAATTTAAGGGTAAAGATAAGTAAGTGTGAATTTTTAAAACAGAACTAGTCTATCTAGGTTTCACGGTTTCTAGTGAAGGTCTTAAAGTCGTCCACGATAAGGTGTCGGCTATCCGTAACTTTCCGATACCTACTAACGTCAAGGGAATACAGCAATTTTTAGGATGCAGCGGTTACTATCGCCGCTTCATCCGTAACTACTCAATCATAGCCGCTCCCTAACCGATCTTATAAAAAAGGGCGTAGATTTCGTATGTCTGAAAGTCATCAACAGGCGTTCGATAAATTGAAAGATGAACTGTGTAGTTCCTCCTATCTTGAAATTTCCTGACTTCGGTAAGGAAATTTTTCATAGCAACAGACGCCTCAGACCTAGAGTAGTGGGGTATTGCTTCAACAATATGATAGACAGTTTTTCACCTATAGCTTTTTATTCACGTAAACTGAGACCTTCCGAAAGTAAATATGCAGTAATAGACAAGGAAGGGCTCCGCTATTGTTAATTCACTCGTGCACTTTAAATTCATAATATACGGTTATCCCGTCAAGGTTCTCACTGATCATAAGCCCCTAACCGACGTTCTTTAAAGGCTTTAGTCACAGCCCCAAGCGAACTCGTGGCACATGATCATTCAGGACCTTTGGCGCGAGGATCGGGTATTTACCTGGGAAAGCAAATATCATTGCTGACGCATTATCACGCAACCCCTCTTCATCTTGTACCGAGCCATTAGCTGAATTAATAGATATCTCAACCTCCATGCCGTTGTTAAAACTATATCTGAACAGGAAGATCTGGGCTGGAGTGCTGAACTATTACAGACGGAACAAAGAAAAGATCCGCAAATAGAAAAAATCATCATTGCGTTAAACGGAAATCCGAAGGAAAAGAATACCTAAAGTATAAGCAGCAGAATTATATCCTACAGGACAATATCCTGTGTAGATCCGTGACGAGGAAAACCCGCAACACCGCAGTTGAATAGCAACCAGGTGGTGGTGCCTATCTCACTCATACCCACTGTCTTTAAAGTGGTTGCATGAAAATCCACTGGCATGGACACCCGGGTTATACCTTGATGTCACAGAAAGCCAAATCCTTATTTTATTGGCATACGATGCTTACAGATATAAAAAAGCACATAGCAAATTGTCGCACTTGTCAAGAATACAAAGGGCACACGAAGACACCTGTCAGCCTAGGGGCTTACCCCGTGCCAAATCAACCCTTTGAAAGAGTACATTTAGATTTATTAACAGGATTTTACGAGTCAGACAGAGGAAATAAGCACCTCCTAGTAATTATAGACGCTTTGACTCGATATACAGAACTTATAGCGCTTAAAACAAAAAACCGCGGTCGAGTGCGCTAGGAAGTTTTACGAGTGCTACATTTGTAAACATGGAATTCCACACATCATTATCTCAGACTCGGGCGGGCTGGAGAGTTCAATAATCATTTCCTTAACTCCTTGTGCGAATTCCTTTGTATAAAGAAAATCAATACCATGATCTATCACCCAGAGTCTAATGGGCTAGTGGAAAGGGCAAATCGTAAGGTTTTAAACATTTTAAGGGTCACCTTAGGGGGGCAGATCCCAACTGGGACATTGCCATACCTGCGGTACTAAGCACACTTAATCACTCGTATCATGTGTCTATTAAAATGACACCGCACGAGGCACTGTACGGTATCCCGGCCCGAACGCCTTTCCACATCTTAAAGCCTACAACTAATTTATCAAATCCTCTAAAGAATGTTATGGATGCAAGCATAAGTCGATTATAATATAATTCGTAAGAATTTAGAAGAAGCACAGATCATAATGAAAAAAATCATGATAAAATAGCTAAGCCAACTAGAACATATGCCGTGCGATCAGGTATACATACAAGTATACGTACGTAGAGGTTTAAATTATAAACTGACACCTAAGTTTGAAGGCCCGTTTAACATTTTAGAAAATTTAACGGCCAATAGAGTTAGGGTTCAAAATGTATCCAAACCCACTGATGTGAGAATAGTCCCATTGGCACATATCAGAATCTAAAGAAGGGTAGATGGAGTGAGGGAAAAAATGGTTGTATTTATGAAACTTGTATAATAATTATATATATATATCTATTAATCATATTGTATGTAAACCTATTCTTTTACGCGAGTTATTACATCTGTTTTACTCATTGCAGGTTTTCAAAAATGAATCTGTTATTGTTAGGAGTGATATTGTGTATTCAGACATCTTTGTTGTATGGAAAGAGCGCTAGGACGCAAGACATAGAATTTAATCATGGCTCGATTATCGAGAGAATCGATGATGTATTCATCGTGTCAAGTAATATTGTTATTGAAGTAGATATGCATGCTATTTTCTTACCTGAAGATGACGTCCTTAACTTAAAGAATGACCTGATGAGGTTTGGTATTTTCCCTTAAGGAATGCAATGAACGTAATTTTCATGCTAACTCAGAGATTTCACTAGCTCAAACACTAAGCGTCGCGGAAATGTTGTCTTATGACACAAAATAAAACCGCCGAGGCAGAAGAACTCGCTCGTGACCTGCTGATGTGGTCTGTGCGGCACAATACTCTTGAACGCCGCAACCCGCTTATTCTAGCCTGGACTAAACATCTTAGGATCAGTTGCGAATCTAGGCTTAGGAATCTCAAATCGCCTCAAGATAAATAATCAAAATAAAAGAATTGAGTTTTTGGCCAACACACAACGGAAACTGGGCCTTATCAGAACTTCGCAGCCAGTTATCTTCGATCAATCAAATAATGAATATCGTTAATGAACATTCAAATAATATCGATCAGGTCATGGAAGTTCAACATTTGCTGGCTACTTTAGCTTACTATAGTTCGAAAATAGATCATATCCGTGTGAAAATATCACATTTTATTGAAAAGTCAAAAGATTACGTAGAAGCAATTACGTTAGCAACAAAAGGGTGTGTTATCTCCTCACCTCATGCCTATTAAAGATCTGACGTTAACTTTGGAAAACGGACGGGAGAAGCTAGGTTATATTCCTTTATTAGATGCCCATAAAGTAGAATTCTATTATAGCCTAATATCAGTCAGCGTTGAAAATTATAGAATTATGATCACAATTCCTTTTGATTCTTCCGATGCTTGGCAATCATACAAAATAGCACCGTTTCCTACTTTTATGACGAATAACTCAAATCCAGTAATATCCAATTTAACGGGGCATGTACTGATTTCTTCTGATAAGAAATCATTTACAGTCATTAAAGACTTAGATAAACTCACTCACTGTTCAGAAGCCATGAATAATAAAATTTGTACAGCTGACTCTTTTGAATTCTATCCTATATCAACGGATTCATGTGAGTTAGACATAGTGCTAAACGGCTCTCTCTCTCTCATACAAGCGAAGGTTGTCTGGGGAAACTTTATCCCTTTTACGGTAATAAATTCAATTACAGGATGAATAATGGTTCCTGGATCCGTTATGATAAGGCCGGATTCGACGTCGTGTGTCCGGACACATCCACCGCCCATGCCCCTATCTTCGTAGCAGCCGATGGTTGTACGGGGACATCTACAAAAACTATACCGTCAGAGAGGTCAACACGATAATACGTGAGAAGGCGTATTTCGCGAACTACACGTGGGCTACCACAATCATCCCATCACTACCTCTCCCATACAACGCGCGAGTAGCTCATCGTCTGACGCAACTGGCTGAGATGACCCACGCGTCATCGACTTATGCAGGTGGAGAAAATCTTCGCTACTACATTCTGCTAGCCGTGTTCAGCGTGACGGCCATATTGGTTATCGCCGTCAACATCTTTGCTTGGCGTAGGCTAAGGCGTAAACAGAAGGATCTCCAAGGGAACGTACTGGCCCGTCTAGATGACGTTTGCGTTTAGGGCCGCCTGAACTTGGCCACTTCAGTTCGTGCCTAGGGAATTGTCTGGAATTGTGTTGTGTGAGAAAAGCGGTCCGTATGCTGGCAAAAATGTAGGACAGAAAAGACTTCCACGCCTTTGCATTTGAACAGTTAAAAGTATCTCCAGGGCGCCTAATAAAGCATTATAGCCCAATATTATACATTAATATATTCCTAAAGGTATTTTTCGGGCACCTAATAAAATATCAGCCCTAATATATTGAATTTCTGCAGAATTACATTGTTATACCATTGTACAATTATATTTATCTATTACAAAGAGTGTCAAGTACTCTTTAACAATTATCCATGATCATGCTATAATCATTTATTTTAGTAACCATTATTCTTAACAGGTTACCGTTGAATCATATTAATCATGTATACATGTTTTGATTTTTTTACCTTTTTTATTATTTTTGGGTACATAATCATTATTATTACCAAACATGGATCTATATTTTCCATGCATTTATCTTTGTTTATGAATATGTCAACAAGGGTATGTAACAGAACCTTTTTATGCATTTAATCACTTAGTATGTTACGAGCACGCTCCTATGGACAATGTTTAAAGTAATTTTTTTTGTTATTCAAGGCTTGAATAGGTAGCAGTCCGAGCCTAATGTAATAATTACATTATTATATAATATACAAGATCTGTAAATATAAACCAATACCTGGGGTCATGGCATTAGGAGGGTTCTACGTGACCAAAGCAGACCTAGATTACGCTATGCGCTGTCTGCAGTAGCCTGATCTAGCTCAAAGCTTTGTCAACATTTTTATGTTATGATAACTTTGCACAACAACTTCCATGGGAAGCGGTTGACCTGTTAACCTACGCCGGAAACTTGTAACTTCCGAGCCGGCGGACTACGTATGTGTTTTTATATGAATTGCTGAGATAGCTAATGTTCCGCTATCGACGCGATGCTTTAGAATGGCAGTTCCACGCCAACGATCAAACATATCGGTCGTCCGACCGAGCTGCATCTCCTAGTATGGAGTTACAGAATAAAGTTGTTATCTTGTCAACTTGCCTGTTTGAATCATCTCCTCTAGTCAAGGAAGAACCTCTCTACTAAGATATCCAAGGGAGATGAGAGGAACCAAAAATTACTTACGAATGACAGTCGTAAGGAAAGAACAAAAAAAGTCTATCGCCAAGCGATAAGACATTAGATATATTATATATAATATATATATATATATCTATATATATATATATATATATATATTATATATATATACACACACACACACACATATATATATATATTGTAAGTCAGTGTACATGTGTGTAACTGATATATATATATATATATATATATATATATATATATATATATATATATATATATATATATATATATATATATATATACACACACACACACACACACACATGTATATATGATTTTTAAAGCAACACTTCCAAAATTCAAGTACTATTCATGTCTCAAGCCGTGTGTGTGTAACTACTAAGTCTATCAGACATAAATTTTCTTAGTTTTATATTTTATAGGTTTTATGATATGCAAGGTCACTATGAGAAGAGAGGGCGAACAGCCACTTTAAAACGTTCCCAATAGACAAGCAAAATGACAAAAACATGTTTCGAACAATAAGCGACCTACAAAAGCATGACAACTTCTCGTTTCTAAGAGAGACAAGGCGAAAATCAGTAAAGTGGGAGCACAGAGCTTCATCGCTTATCGAGAGAGAGAGAGAGACTCGTGTCGTCGAAGAGATGATATATTTTTCTTCAGTAAGTTACTACGATCGGTTCCGCCCCTCCAAAAGCAAGCGATAA
>NC_061093.1:27021425-27040971 GCF_015104395.2 Macrobrachium nipponense | reverse complement strand
AAAAGCAAGCGATAACTTCCCTTGTGTGAACTTCGATATCATTTGTTTAAGTTACTGAAACCTAGGATGTTCGATTTGACTTAAAGAAAATTATATTAGATGCCAGATCAAGCTGAAACTGCACTGCATCATGGCTCTTTAAGTCTAAATTATGCTTATTAAGTGTAATGGTTGATTTGTCATGAGTGAGATACAATTTCGAGAAGTAGATTGGGGAGATGAGTATTCTCATGACACTTCAAAATTACAGTGCGACTGTAATGCAAAGATTCCTGATTTTTGTGTGAACTGGAAGATTTAGAATCAAACTCCATTTTATTCTTATTTGTTACACCTCATAAATAAAAGGATTTTGTAGAACTATAAACTTTCAGAGCGTTTATGCCTATGCTGGAAGCTACTTCGTTTCAACGACTTCGGTCTAGCACGGCACGGAAGGTCGTGCTAGTTTTACTGTCATTATTATTTGTTGTGAAGTTCCGTAGCCCCTCTTAAGTCGGTCTGAAAACTCATAGTTGGCTCGGTGAGATGACAATAAATGAGCAATAGCCAATTACTAGTCTTATACAAAAAATTATCTTATTATAATAACCAATATAATTTTCTTCATCTCACACATCTAAATCAATATTTTATAGCAACGTTGCATCTACCGATGAAAAAAAAGGCCACATAGCATTAAATAAAATACCTGTGTCTTCACGGTGTTTGTCCAACGAAAATTTACACTGTAACTAAAAACTACAACACACTACTGCCAGTTAGTAGATAAAAGCAACACGGCGAAGAAGACTTCTCGCGCTTCGATCGTAACATGAAGAAATCGCATAACGGAGGAAAGCCAGGATCGCCACTTCGGTCTGAAGGAAACTGGTAAGAAGAAGAGGAGTATTAAACCCACTTCAACAACATTTTATTATAACAAAAACGGCCAATCCTTATCCTCCTCTATATCTGAAAGAAGATCTACGTGCGCATTAACAAGCTATTGCAACTCCAACTACTAGGAAATATTGTTAAATATCTCCAACTGCCGGTGGAACATTTCCGCGGGAGAAGACTGCCGTTGCTGTTTATGGATTCTCAAGAAAACCCAGCAAGAAATGAACTAAATAAGTCTATATTGTTGCGCTGTACGGCAGGTAAAGAGCTTATGCGAGATCACAGAATCATAATTCGATGATAGCTGGCAAAAAGGAACCAGATTAACACAGTACACACTGCAAAATCAGACAAACTGAACGAAGATGAAAATGCTCAAGCGAGAGAGAGCGGATATCTCCCGCGTGTCTGCAATTACGTGACAGTATACATTTTGACGAAGTGCGCATCACTCAAGCCTGGTGGTAGCTATTTCTTCCCCTTCTATTTATCTATATCACTCGACCCCAGTTGCGATCCTTATACGTTAACCAGTTACTTAGAACATCATTCAATGGTAACGTCAACGAAGAAGCCATAGGAAACTTTAGGGAACGCGCCCAAATCATTTTCTCCTCGTACAGTTCGGTCAACCGGTTGTTAAACTAAGGACAGAGAGGGGGCGAGGGGAAAACAGACAAACGAGAAAGAGAGCGAAATGGTCGGGGTTGGGGGGGGGGGGGCAAAGCTGCGATTTAAATTGTTTCCCAACGGCCATTATAAAGTGCTTGCCCGGGGCGGCAGTAAGGGTGGGATGGAACGGTATCGGGGGGCAGGCATAGTTTTAGACCACTCAAATATTTACCTTTCAGTTTTTCGAACAAAATGTCAAACAATTTACCCAGTGCACTGAGATTAAAATGGCTCCCTTCATGAGGTGATGGAGTGCACGGTCTTCTCAATGTCACCGAGCTGCGTAATAAATATAAATCACCTTTCGCATTTCACACATTAAACTGTACACAGACACGCAACCGCAGTGTTTGTCTTTCAATATTAACTTGAAAAAAATACGTATAATAAGCGAGGGTCAAGTCAACTGCAGATCTATATTTTATCACATTAATTTCAGGAAACATCATCAATGAGAATATTGCGCAATGAGAGGACTATTTTTCATAAGCAGTTGAAGGTTTTTTCCTCCTCCGAAGCTAAAGGGGAACAGTAAACACTGCTAAGTTATGACTCATGCAAAGACCTGTGCTACGTAAAGAATAAACACCGCCAAACAAAACATGCAAAACAGATTGCGCAACCTCTCTCTCTCTCTCTCTCTCTCTCTCTCTCTCTCTCTCTCTCTCTCTCTCTCTCTCTCTCTCCCCCCCCTTACCAGTGAACACCAGAACAATGAGCTGGAGAGCAATGTTTTATACTCTGTTAAAGATGACATAAACTTCAGTTCCCTTATGTAAACCATCAAACAGGGAAAGAAAGAAGGGGAAAGGAGGAGTAGAGGGAGTGAAGGAGAGGGGAGGGAGAGTGATGTAAAAGATCAAAAGGACAAAAGCCCACACCTTTATATATACAGGTCAACGACTTACAGAAAGTGAAAAAGGAAAGTTACTGCGCTGTCATTTTGTCGTTGAAAATAATGACTGACTGACTGACTGACTCTGACTCTCTCTCTCTCTCTCTCTCTCTCTCTCTCTCTCTCTCTCTCTCTCTCTCTCATACACAAACACTATATATTATATATTATATATATATGAAATTTCTATTTAATGTTTTATCCTGACCTGATATACACACATTATACGTATACATACAGCCATGAAAGTGGCAGATCTTTAGAGACATCCTGCTCCCATCTTTCAGCTACTAACCAAAACCTCTACAAATCAACGACTTGCATTCATATCAGCACTCACGGCTTCTTATTACACAGCCTTACTCATGCCCATATTGATGTCAACTTCCTCATCTGGCAAAAACTTCTTATGACTCGAAACAACTCATCGACTAAACTCTAAACCCTAAGTCCTCAACACACTCCACAATGCCATAAAGATGTCTTGATATCTTTATAGGCTCAAGACGCCAAATAATTTTTTTCTTGCTTGCATCGTAAAAACTGCAGTTGCCCTTGCCACACAGGGATCTTCTTCAATTTAGAAGGCATTTCCTTCAAGAAGTCCACAATCTTCCACCAGACACTACAATGGCATGAGACATGTCATCAAATATTCGAAGCCATTGGCGTTTCCTTGGCCAGGAGTGACCAAGCACTGCCTCTTGAAAACAACACAGAAGCAGTCATTTCTATTCAGTAAGTGAAAGTAACAAATGTTATTAAGAATTATCAGGACATATCCTTCATTAGTAGGCTTTATTGTTAAGTGCATGAGAGAACTTTGATTGTAAACGTCATCACAACCTTATACTTCGCTATTTCCTTACACTTGTTATTTTTTTTTTTTTTTTTTTTTTGTATTGTGCTTTTACGTTTTGCAGGATGCCAACCTTGTTTTTCAGCAAAGGGACCAACGGCTTTACGTGACTTCCGAACCACGTCGAGAGTGAATTTCTATCACCAGAAATACACATCTCTCGCTCCTCAATGGAATGGCCGAGTAGACGCTTTATTCTGTAATCATTCACCTGTCCTTTTCCAGCGTTGGATTGAATCCCATCGGATAAACACCATTTCCTTGCGGAACCCAAAACTTTTAGTATAAAGCATATCCAAAAAAGTTACGAAATAGGTTAGTTACCTGGTTATTGAAGACATTACCGTATAACATATAGAAGTAGTAAATGTAACTAATGGTAAGAAATACAACTGATAAAAGTAACTAAAGGACACTTTTCAGTCTATAACACAAAAGGGAAAACCACTGATATTTTGTACTGAGGTGGATATATATATATATATATATATATATATATATATATATATATATATATATATATAATATATATATATTTGTAACTGAGGTGGATATATATATATATATATATATATATATATATATTATATATATATATGTTCAATGCCTTTGTATTGTATTATTGTATAAAATAAAATTTACTTCCAAATGTAATAATTGTTTATAAAAACTCAATTGTATTAATGTAACTGCATGAGTAATCTAAAAATACATTTTATCACCTACTTGTCCACCTACTTTTGGTCACCCCAATATCAAAAGATAAAAATCCTCTCTATGTTTTGTAAGGATAAACATTTTAAATCTGAAGCTATAGTGCTGCGATGCATTTGAAAGCCTCGCAACCCTGCCTTGACTGCCGATGCAGAGGGTGAAACCTCGTTTCAGCCACTATGGAATGAAAGCAGAAAACCCTGCTGCCACGCCTCTTGCTGGAGCCACCCGCTTTAAAAGGAGCAGGTGTGAACACCTGAACCACTTTCATCATCATATTCCCATAGAAACTGCCTATTCGTTGGTTAGTCATTGCCACAGATCAGGTCACTAATCCAGTTTTAAAATAAAAACTGCCTTAAGTTCATTAATTTAGGATTTACTGACAAGCTGTTTAACCTGATCTTTTAAATATGCGTTCTAATAAAAAACAGTGGCCCGACCAGATGCCCAAAATTGAAAAGTAAAATATCCTAAAAGTAACACAGCAACGAACAATCACCAACTATACTCCTATGATACTAAAAGAAGAAAACGAAAATGACTCAAAATATTGATGACATTTTAATTCGAGTAAAATGATGCAAAATGTACAAAATAAGTGAAATCGGCAAATAATCGGGAATTCTTTCCTCATCAAAGAATATTAGCCTAACAAAAAAAAAAGGCCTCAACTTCAAGACATCACGCAACCTGCAAGTCACTTAATTAACATTTCCGCTCTTTATAAAAAAGACAAAGAAACTGAGAAGCAAACCACTGGACGGAGTAGACTCCGGTCTACTGTCTATCCACAAATGTAAACAAAAACACCCATCATTTACGCGCAAAATGCATCATCTACAACCAGCCAATACCAGCTGAGTAATCTAAGATAAGGTGAGACCAGGTAAAGCTGCATCCAACATACCAACCAACCAGCTCACTCGAGCACTGGATAGGAATTTCTCACTTTTGAACAATGGAGAGGACCAGGACCCACTTGCTTTTATAAGTGGCTTCCCACTTGATCCAAACCACATAAGTGAACCTTCGCCGTCATCACATAATGTGGACTCGTGCTACCGTCACATTATGGAGACCATCGGTGCCTCTACTCCTCTGCTGACCACACATAGACGTATGGCACCTGCGACACAAGGCACAGCAACAAATGCTAGGCATTCGTGAGAGCAGGCAATTAATGTCGGCAAATGATTTACAACTCTCATAAACTGCACACACAAGGATTTTAGTGTCGGGGGCGTGACTACTCAAAGAAGCACATAACAGGCGCTAAAGAAGGCGTCAATTACTTCACACACAACAATTGCATAATGTTATGGAAAGTTTTCAAATCAACTATTTAAAATGGCACTCTCGCAAACGCACATTATATATATATATATATATCTATATATATATATATATATATATATATATATATATATATATATATATATATCTTCATCTGCTGCGCAATCTCAACGAGCGCAGATGCTGCAAAGATTCCCCCTATGGAAAAAATTACAACTGCCTTCAGGGAAGACAGAAAAATAAATAAATAAGCAAACAAACAAATAATAAAGGACAGCTATTGTCAGTGAATCTGGCCTCACTACGTAAAGGAAGAACGCTTCGAAGCACTTCTTCCACAGAGGGAGTGCCAATTACAGCATTGGCTATTAATGTCATATGATCTCGCAACATCAATTATATTTTAAAATGCTATCAGCTTAGTCAGCTGCTAAGTTTTTCTGTCATAAGAGGACTGGACATAAATGTCCACCGAAGGCAATGTCTTTGGTTCAACGAGAACAATTTGTCAACCCTGATAACACTTAAAATAAACATGACATGACCTCATTCCCTGACCCAGATCATTCCAAGCAAAGGAGGAATGCTTCGTGCCAGGTTCAAGGGCCTAATTACTTCAGCAGGCAGATTAAAAACAGACTTCTACAGACTGCAAGAATGAGCCTTCTAAAAACACCTTATCCGTGTAATAGAACCATTATTGAATCAGCGATATCAGGTATTACTAACTATTAAACCATTCATGCAAATAACGATTAAGACAATTAAAGTGGTAAAATTAGCAGTAATAGTAGCAGTATATGCATAGATACAACTACATGTGATTTGGAACCATCGTTCCGTCATCTTGATCGAAGCAAAATGCCAATTTCGATGCACCAAAGAGTAAAGTAGTAGTGGTAGTAGTAATATGTTACCAAAACAAATAAGACACACGAAAATTCATAAGGAGCATAAGACTTCACAGCAAAGAGACGAAAACAAATCAAACAGTATATAAACTACGAAAATCTCACCTTTCTCCGTTTCCTCCTTTCGTATCGTGGTGGCAAGGTCTTAAAAGAGCGAGCACGCAACGATAAGCAGCAACTCGTTAAAATCAAAGGGAAAAAGGGAAATAATGGGCGTCTGCACCAGTCTCACCCCCCCCCCCCAACACATACATACACACACACACACATGTACACAACCACACAGTCTGCAGCTCGCATGACAGCCTTCGTTTTGGCAGATACCAAAGTAACCCAAAGGTTAAATAAAAAAATAAAAAAAAAAGTTATACTCTTTCTTCTCTGTAACGATTTAAACTCTCACGGCTGAAGAGTAAACAATTATCAACGTCTTTTAACATTTACTCGGCCGACCCTATCTTCAAGCAAATAAATACTTCAAATGACTCTATGTCAATGACCACAGGCAACCTTTCAAAAGCTTTGTATATTCAGGCCCTCCAGACTTATGAACGAAAAAATATGAAGCGAAATTCAGCTATGCCAAATAAATTAGGTAACTTGAAAACTAAATGGGTGACCTGGAGTTCATTAGAACAAGTACATTTGGGATACATATGGCATAAGTGAGCAACATTTCTAACTATATCACTAAACTGTGTGTGTGTGTCATGATCCCACGAATAAAAGACAAAGCAGAGAAGCCTGGAATATCATGGATGAAACAGGAGCAAACACTGAAGTCCTCTGAGCGAGTCTATATGAGAGACTCCCTCTTCCCGTTAATTTCATTTCAAGTCAATAAATCCGAAACGAAAGCACTGAAAACGCATTACCCGAATAATATCACCTCCAGCAATTCACATAACCGATAAAGCTAATTGAGTCAATTTTGCAAATGAGATTGTCTAATGTACGGGACTCTATGGAGGAAGGATGGTAGGACAGGGGAGGGGGGGAGGCTTTAGAATCCACGTTATTCAGTGAATGAATTAGGGTCATTTCATTTTATGTCACCACAGACCTTGCCATTAGTTTCAGTTTAGGGGCTCTATGAAAATACAGTCAAGACCATTAGTTTACAACACATATTCTTAAGTAATGTACTTATAAATAGTATATATGTATAAATATTATATTAATTTACATTCATCGAGTAAATGTTCAAGATAATACTGTTAGGTTCATTAATTTTTACTCCCTGAAGAATTTATAAACCAATCTCATGAGTTATGGGGCAATACGTTCATAAAAATGAAACAACAAACAGAAAGAGCAGTACACATGAATGATTATCATGTTCAGGGTACATCATCCGGTGACCAATTTCCCACATTATGGGAAAAGAAGAGTTGGGCTGTAGCTCACGGCCACCTTCCTTCCTTCCTTCCTTCCTTCCTTCCTTCCTTCCTTCCTTCCTTCCTTCCTTCCTTCCTTCCTTCCTTCCTTCCTTCCTTCCTTCCTCCTTCCTTTCCTTCCTTCCTTCCTTCCTTCCTTCCTTTCCACAGTGAAAATACTTTTCCCTTGAAAACCCAAACAAGATTCCTCGAAATCAAGGAAAAAAGGGAAATAATAATGCAAATATTTTGACAGTAAACGAACACATTCTCTCTCTCTCTCTCTCTCTCTCTCTCTCTCTCTCTCTCTCTCTCTCTCTCTCTCTGTGCCAAACCTTCGACCTATAGTATGTACCAGCGACTACGAACATAATCTACTGCCTACTGAAAGTTTTGGGAAGACACCCATACTGTTCTCTTCTTGTCCCGACTTAGGGACCGATCGATCATCATCCAGTTTGTGAGGTGAACTTGAGCACTATGTCTCACCGGAAATCACTAGAGCTAATGAGATTAAAAATTAATGCTATGATCACAACGACGAGAAGCATCACTTTTAACTGGTTACCAAAGTGCGTAATATGGAAGCAATTAAACTGCGCCGTACAGTCAAAACACAAAGCAGATGGAGCCATCCAGCACTGGTAAAACGCTCTAAAGCATTCAAAAAAACATTGCTATGGATTTACAAACAGTTTGCGGATTTAAATGCAATTTCTGTGACACGCAAAAACAGAAATCAAAGCATGCAAATGGAGCGCATACCATGGGGATTAAATCCTTTTAAATGAAATAAGTGCCCTAGTCATAACCCCATGTAAATGTATTTTACATGTTATGGCCGCTGCAATGTCTGACTATAAACTAAATATGTCAATCAATAGGGGTTCACGAACGAACTGACAATTCCCAATCCATGCTTTACTTAATGACGACAATTAAACTTTGAAAACATGACGTCATCACAGCCCATACATGCATCTCAGTGACCTTACCAATCAAGGTTATTCTGCCATCACGTGGCATATATATAGCAACTTCCAAAGGGATTCAATGGCAAACATTCCGAAAACTTATCGTCTAATTATCAAGAAATGTTTGCACTAAAAACGGTTACAATCCAGTGGATGACGCGAAAACTCTCTATTTTAAGATATGGTAACCTACTTAAACGAAATTATTAAATCTATTGTCGGCGAAATCATACAAAAATTATACACAAACTCAAGATTCATCATTTGTATAATATAAAAAGTGAAGCAAAAAGTCTTGAACATAATTTCCTACTTTCTTGCCCACGCCCCCGCCTCCTCCCCCTCCCCCCCCTCCCCACCATCCTACAACAAAGAGGACTGAAGATGGCCAACAGGATCTCTTAAACAACGTTACGCGCCTTCTGAGAACTGATTCATCCTTATTCAAATTGGCTTCAGAAGTGACACACACATCTCTTAGATAAATTTGCTCGCCAATACCAACCGTCCTACATGGCGAGATTTTATTGTTCAAATCTCTCTCTCTCTCTCTCTCTCTCTCTCTCTCTCTCTCTCTCTCTCTCTCTCTCTCCTCTCTCTCTTCAAACACACACACAAACAGATTTCCATCCTATGAATATGACACCATTAACTTCACTGCTCATACAAAAAAATATTAAAAAAGATTTACACATATTACTGCACCAAGGAAAAAAAAAAAACTTCTTTGTTCTTCATTCGTACTTTTCACTCCCCTCCTTCACGTTCCATTACTAAGCACTTCGACTCTTCAACCCATTCCGCCCCTCTCCTCCAAATTCTTTTTCATCAATATTTCATCAATGATTCTGCACTGCAAATCTTGAGAGTATCCTTTTCTCTTTAAATCCCTCCTTAATTTTAACTGCATCTTAATTCTTTTTTTCTTGTCCCTTTTTTCTTTCCGCCAACCTTCCTCTCCTGAGTTTCACTTTCAAACAGAAACAGCGGGAGGAAGAAGCTCATTAACAACATCAACAGCGACTGCAAATAAGCAGAGAAGACGGAGGAGGAAGAGAAAGAAGAGGAAGAACCACCTCAACATAATCAGAGTCCAACAGCAAATTCTTCTAAACCACGTTGCAAAAGGCAAATACCATTATTTCACGTACTGTTACAGGCATGCTTATAAAAGTAACATAACTAACGCTTCATTCATTTCTGTTGGGAGTGTCATTCAGTCGGTGGGCACCCCCCACCCCCCAACACCCACCAATGAGAAGTACTGTCTGAACTTTAACTTTACTGGACTGTATCAGCACCTATCCCACAACACACACATTTTCCGACACCAAACTTTCCTGAATTTCCTCCTTGACAAACTGCTTCATGATGCTGGATAACAAGGACAATTTAATATTTACGTGCAGTATCAAACCAATTTCAAAGTCATATGATTTTCAATCATCAATTTAAATGCCGAGAGATCTCCATTTTACAGTCTTATCCCTCTCCCTCTCCCCCTCTCCTTATCCGTATCCAATTTCCCTCGACCATAAACAACCTATTCCCCTTCCTCTCAATCGCTCTGCCCTATTCCAGGAGATTTTTATCTCTCACCGAACTTCCAGCATCACTCCTCATGGGAGCATTAAAATACAATGGAATGGAATATGAAATTTAGGCTCGAAGCCAAGCACTGGAGCATTAAAATAGAAATCCGCAAATGCTACCACCAAATTTATTTCAGAGAAAACTCGACTCGGCCACGTAAACCAGTCAACACACTGTCAACAAACACAAATACATTCTCCAAATGAATAGCAAGAAGCATGAACTACTCCCCACACAAATAAATCCTCCTAAAATAGTGAACAGTTACAGGGATGCAAAACTCCTCCTCCTCCCTTCTCACAACAGTGCTCTCCTCAGCATCCCACCAGCCCTCAAAAAAACGTAAGAGTCCAGAATCAAACTACCACACAACCCTAAATTACTGGACCAGTCCGCCCCCCTCCCCCTTCTCCCCACAACCCCCATTTAAAACCTTTCAATCCACAAAAACAAGTAACACATAAAAGTTCTGGCATCTTCCCCAGATGATGATTTACTGTCAAATATTATATATCTAATCTGATACATGACATAGATAAGAGATGGTAGATGGATACTAAACTCCAATATTACATAACACACTTTTCTTCAGTTTTCTTTTCATTTACCTTTTCCCAGTCAAGCAGCTGCTTTCTCCATTTCCCGGAAAATTCTTCCAGCACAGAGGACCTAATCAAAGACGAGCACTCTTCATTTTCCAGAGTTATCGAAGCAAGGTTCTTTCCACTAAGTGAAAAGCACGTCACCTGAGGAAATATTCTCTCTCTCTCTCTCTCTCTCTCTCTCTCTCTCTCTCTCTCTCTCTCTCTCTCCAGCCGCCTCGATGCAGTCATTAGTCTGTCGTTGCTTCAGGTCGCCATTAGGGTGGAGAGACAGGAGGAGAGAGAAAGCGTTCATTTTCCTTCAAAATATATACATACCATAATTAATAAAAGGGAGGACATTCACGAGGTAAACCTCTTCCCTTAAGAGGGGAACCGTTCATCAAGCCTGCCTACCTCTCTTTACTATTACCGTATTCACCACGTTTAAAAAGAGTATTTAGCTGATGTGTGGCTACGGTGTGGGAGACTTCCCTTATTTTCACATTGAAACCCCAGGGATGGACATGTACAGTCTTTCAGGATCAATTACGCCTTTGTGCTCTATGATTTAATCTCTCTCTCTCTCTCTCCTCTCTCTCTCTCGTTTCTCTCTCTCTCTCACCACACACACACACACACACACACACACACAGAGAGAGAGAGAGAGAGAGCGAGAGCTTGCAACATCTGTACTATACTTGAACCTCACATGCCCTACAAAGGACGGAATGTCAAAAAAGAGAGAGAACTTGCGTGGGAAAGCAGAGTGAAAATGCCTTCGAAGAATATCATCTCAATAGCGACCTGGATCCTCTCCAAAAACGCCACTGAAACCCCCCCCCCCCCCCACCATGCATCCCACGCCCATCCCCCTCCCTCCACCCGCCTGCCCGCCCACCACTTCATTTTCCCTAAATTGGGCGGGCCACTCGATCGATAGGTTCCTGTAACGCCAAATTCATGTTTTCCATTCAATGATGTATGGACAAGGCAGGAAGAATAATGACTGATCAAAATCCTTTTCAGGAAATTATTTGGCAACAGACAATATATACTGATAGAAAACAATCATTAGAAAGTACATCTATTTATGTAGGTTACTTTACTTTGCAACTGACATTCCTTTACTGCGCTATACTCCTGCGAATCGTCTAAGAAAAGGACACTAGCTGCATAAATGCATGAAAACTATGCAAGAACAGAATAGAAGAATAAAAGAAAGGATTTAGGCCAAAAGACCAAGCGCTGGGGCCTATGAGGGCATTCAGCGCTGAAACGGAAATGGACAATACGGCGTTCTGAAAGGTGTAAAAGGAGGAAGACATCGCAGTTGCACTATGAAACAATTGTTAGAAGAGGATGGAAAGTCAGATGGAAGAAAGAGAACATAAACGGAGGTCCAATAAAAGGAATGAAAGAGTTTGCAGTCAGGGGCCGCAGTGACGCTACAAAGACCCGTAAGTAATAGCTATAGTGTAAAACAAAAAACATTTGCGAAACTACTCTATGAAAGCATACAGTCAAACTCTCCATGAAATTTAAGACAGAATTTTCTGTTACCTTTCCCCAGTCAAAACCTTGCCGACTGGAATCCGTTGAAGAAGAGTGTATTTCTTCTCAAAGCTAACAGAAGCAAAACATGATGCAACAAAACAAGTCAGTTTTGCAGACACTGTTAAGCTTGGATTTAAAAATTTTAATAAAAAAAAAAAAGACTAATGTACGAAATTTCTTCGCAACGGAAGCGTAAAGATGAAGCGGAACTCCCAGAATAGGTGTTCTGAGAAAAGGTTATTATGGTCGGGTAGCGCAATTTACAGTAACGGGAAACATGAAAAAGCAAGGGATCGGTTTGCATAAAAACATTTCAGCGAAAAGAGCATTCACAATCTAATATGTTATCAGCTAAAATCGTCAGTATAAAAACTATTCAAATTATGATTTAAAATTTGAGGAACGAAAGCAAAAAAATTCAATAAAATAATTCTACAAAGACAATACTCGAAGAATCTATTATAAACTGAGGATAAGAAAAGAAATACTGTTACAATGGAATATTTACACAGAAACGGGTCACTGTCAGTGGCGGAAGGCCACAAATACTTCCCAACATGACTGCAGCCAAGCCATGCTTACCAGCTATTTGGTCTCGACTCTAGAGAATCGTTATCCTTTTTGCCTCTGTCAGGCACAAGCCAAGCAATGAAAGAATTTGCCTTCAAATTATTCATGACGTCAATGGAACAAAATTCGCAGTGGGTACGATGCACGACATACAAATGTTTAGTGGAACGCACGACTTGGCAATTCGACGTGTATTATATTTGACCTCTAAGGTTTTCGTGTGCATGACGTTGGATGACTTGTGTATGTCGACTACAAGGGTTATATATAACGCGTGAATTTGAGGAGTTTTGTGATCAACACATCAAACTTGTTTGACATCCTAAGTTATTTCGAGCATGCATTCGACTTGTTTACAACACAAGACTTCCATCTTTCCCACAAACTATATCTCAATTATAGCCAAGGATGGGGGTTCCTGGATCATGTGCTTTTTTATGAAATTTACATGAAGTGTGAAAATAAAAGGAAGAAACTATGTGGCATACAGTGACCTACACAAAGCTTGTGATGGAATCAATATAACGGCAATGTGCAGGTGTGGAAAGATATATGGTACAGAAAGTACGTCGAGTTCAATGAAAAGATTTGGGATGAAAAAGAAAGCAGGTGTTTAGACTAAGGAAGCAGACGGGAAAATAACTTGTTTTGCGTATGGGATTGAGACAAGAATGTCATGTCTCCCTAGCTGTTCAATATTTTGAAGGACAGAGTGATGCAAGAAGTGAAAAAAACGAACATGAAATGCAATGGCAAAGTTTGGGGGTAAAAAATGACTCACGAATGAAATGTCCAATGATCGACGTTTGCAGCTGATATAGTGATATTGGACACCACAGATGCTAGTGAAAGTGTCTGTAAATGTTTGTACGAGAATAGAGAACTGATGTATCAAGGAAGGTAATAGGGTATGCGCAAAACATTGGGAGAAACTAGGAGTTTCCATAGCAAGAAAGGATGGAGTGCATTATGAACAGCCAACTCAAAACTCAGTTCTGGAAGTGAAGTATGAGATGTAGAATGCTCACAATATAATAAAAATAGTTTTAGCAGTCAAATGAACTGTGTCTCGTATATGACACACCATAAAAATGAAAAAGGTTGAGAATCTGGAGATCCGTACATGTGGCCAGAGGGTTACTACTATTCGTGAAAAGATGGGCCAAAAAGATGGGCCACTAAGATGGGCCAAAGAGATGGGCCAGAAAGATGGGTCCGAGATTATCTGGTCGTGTTTAAAAGAACAGCTATCAGAAACGGATGATTAATAACCAAAAATGACACTCCTGAGACGACTACAAATTATATTTAATCATTATAACCAAGGATGGTTTTTTTTATGAAATTTACGTGAAAGTACGAAAATAAAAGAAAAAAACTATTTGGCATACAATGACTTACAAAAAGCTTGTGATGGAAACAATATAGAAGGACATGTGCAGGGTGTGGAAGATGTATGGTACAGAAAGTAAGTCGAGTGCAATTAAAATGGTATTGTGTAATAATAATATATATATATATATATATATATATATATAATATATATATATATATATATATATATATATACATATACATATACTATATATATATATATATATACACACACACACACACACACACACACACACATATATATATATATATATATATATATATATATATATATATATATATATATCTATCGAGTTCCAACAATTCCAAGACATTACGAGACTGGTTAAGAGACACTTTTATATTGTGCGAAAGATGATGCATGGAGATATTTTGTAGCCATTCCTTCAAAAACGAATTCATGTCCAATAGAAGCCTTGCACGAATTCAATGTACACCATCTCATACTCATGAGTGCCATGCAACTTTATCATTGATTCTATCACGAGCCGCAAACTATCAAAGCAAAAGTCATGGCTTCAAACATTACACCCGATGG
This sequence comes from Macrobrachium nipponense, assembly GCF_015104395.2. NCBI lineage: Eukaryota > Metazoa > Arthropoda > Malacostraca > Decapoda > Palaemonidae > Macrobrachium > Macrobrachium nipponense. The sequence goes on along the minus strand of NC_061093.1, from coordinate 27,026,158 downwards.
CGTCTGTTTTTCAATAATTCGGGTGCCGCGTGACATATGACCCCAGTAATGGATATATGCACGGCACCAGGGTATTTGTGCTTGACATAAACATTTCAAGGATTTAAGCGGGGCAATCAGAACCCTAAAGGATTCGCGCCAAACGGATTTGACTGACTGACTCGAGTAATAAAACATTTAAGCATAAAGCCAAGACTTCCACGGGAACCGTTTAAAAATCACCATATACATTAAAATGGCCGGTGAAAACCCAATCATCCCAATGGGTTCACTGAAATATAGTTTAAGTACTCAATGATGTAAATATAATAACTTCAAAATGATTCTCGAAAAAAACACAAATATTCAAGTGTACAGTATACATATATACTAAATAAATACTTTATTTTTACACAGCATACGTATAAAAAAATCTAAAAACACATTTTCTTAGGTTTAAACCAGCTGAAAACAATATTGTTAACACTGACAGGAACAAATAAAACTACAATCACAATATGGAGCAATGACAAATACGCTGGGACAGACAATTTCCAATTCCCAATCTCCTCCTCTCAGCCGCACCTTCTCAATTCAATTTTGTATCAATTTGTCACCACCATGTCAGCTCTCACTCTATTTCTACCTCACTTTTTGCAAAAATTCTATCATGAATATGAATGTACTTGTACCATAATTATAACCAGATTCTCACTAACGTATTAGGCTTAATAGCAGAGCGCCCATTCTACACCGTAGTTACCTGTTTCTTGGATGATAAGTCTCCTATTACATTATATTTTTTCCTCCATCTGTTTCATGGACGTTAAAGTTCTCCTTCTATTTCAATACCTTTTTCCACTCCATCTACACAATGCTTTCTTGATTCCTTAATGCTCCTTCCGCCAAGCATCTTCGATATCCACAAAAATTGTCACCGTCTTTCAGACCTTTATTTTCACCACGTGACTAAACTAATTCGAGACAACCTATTAGGTTTTTTACCTATACGGTACTTTTTCCCACAACCTGAGTCATATCTATGAATTTTTCTTCCTTTCAACACCCCTTCATACTCTGCATGTGCTACCAACCACTATATCTCAACAGATTATATTTCTTCCCTCACTAACTTTCAGCACCACACTTCCATGGAAGAAAGTTAGCTAAGCAATCCCTCCTCGATGCCTTTCAACGTTCGCATACATAAGCACTCCTAATCCCTTCAATGCCCCTGGCAAATATCCTATATTGTCCTTGTTTTCACTTTTCTCATTCTCCCATCATCTGATTTATTTAATCCTCAATACTAACAATGCCAAAATCATCCACTCCAACATCCAATTTAACTTATCGCAACAGATGTATAAGCACTTGCATTTCCCGACTTTTCTCAACCTTCAGCAGCAAACATTTTAAACAGTTCCTAAGGCAATACACCATAGTGTGAGACCCACTTTTCATCAAATCAAACAGTCGTCTCATACTTCCATACATACTTAAACTTTCATTAAATACATTAATTACTGTCAGCTAATTACCCCCGGCACCACCTACAATCAATATGAACTCCATCAACTATCAAGAGCGTTCTCTGCATCCTTCCATGATAGAAACGGTTTTTTTTCCTTTACTCACACAGCCAGAGCATTGCATGGGGTTAGAAACCTCAAATCTAACTGAAATCAAAAAGGTTAATGCCATGTAGCCATCCTTTTAAAGGAAAAAGGTCATACTTAAACATATATATATACATACATACGTACATTATATATATATTATAATATTATAGATATATATATATATATAATATATATATATAATATATCTATATATATATATATATAATATAATTAATATAAATATATAATAATATATACACACACACACACACACACACACACACACACACACACACACACACATATATATATATATATATATATATATATATATATATATATATATATTATTACATACGTTAAACAGGGTTAAATTAAAATAATTTCTTAAAAAAAGGTTTAAAATGTTCATACAAATAATTGAACGAGCTTTTGTTCCTAATTCCAAGTAAAATGACCTCTTCCCTCGAAGGTCAAGTAATCAGAGGAGCACACAAACAGTAAGCCGTTACTTCAAAGTATGACCTTAGACAAAGCAACCTGACATGCGAACTCGAGGTAACAAAGCTAATATACGACCCAATACATTTATTTTACATCAAAAGGTCACGAACACAGTCAAGTACCAAGAAACGGTCGTTTACTATGTTAAATCACTTTTTATGACTCTTAGTTATAAAGAGTCATAACATAGTTAGGCACGGAAACACATATCGTTAAGGAAGACGTTAATACATTGCGATACGTTCCATAAGTAGTATACAAGAGAAATTAATAAGCAATCAAATTGTATTGGCAAAATTTAACCACATGATGCAAAGGGTTATTTCAACAAAAACTCTTTAAATACTGCAATTACCATTTTTTTTTTTTTATAAACTATCTGAGAAGGCTAGTTAAAATGACTTATGACATACGGACATCGTAGATCTTAGACCTAGAGACCCAATAGAATAAGAAAAGGGTCTCGAAGAAAATGTCAGGCCATGCTACAGCCTACCCCAATCCACATTTCCGTACCGAATGCAAATCCCCAACCCATCCAAAGACCCCAATCCGTCCCCCCCCCCCCCCCCCTACCCTCCCACTCCACCACAATGTGGACCTGTGTTTGTGTCTAAGGGAGTTGGATACTTTCTCTAAGACGTTGTCGTAATCAATTATTGACAAATTACTTTGTGGAGAGAGAGAGAGAGAGAGAGAGAGAGAGAGAGAGAGAGAGAGAGAGAGAGAGAGAGAGAGAGAGAGAGAGAGAGAGAGAGGATGTCGGGAAAACAATTAAGAATAATCGAGATGACTATACTCTGTTTTTTTCCATCTGTCCATCCGCCTGTGGTGTTTCTGTATGGTAACACTGCGTCCCGGACTTTAGATAGTTACATTCAACTTACATTCAACGATTATAATAATATCCTATTTCGATTATTAACGGTGTAATTCGCATACAGTAAATTATTAAAACACTTTTCAGTTGCAAATGTACACTCAGATATCCTTTTATTTACCTAAAACTTACATACAGCGTAACTATCTAAAGCCCGGGACGCAGTGTTACCATACAAAAACACCACAGGCGGATGGACAGATGGAAAAAAACAAGAGTATAGTTGGTGAGCACTAAATGGGGTCATTTGATAGTTTTCATATCATCAATTACTTACAATGACATTTTTATCTTAAACTACTTACAATGACGAGTAACAATTTTATAAACAACGTCACTGATGCGAAGTGATGAATTCTGTAACAAAAAGAAACTTTTTACCTCGAAATGTAAAATTGGTTGAGAACGCTAACATTAGTTCTCGCAGACAACGAGCATTGCATGCAACATGATCCTTTTAAAGATACCACATAGAAATCAACAGTAAATTTGATAACAGTAACAGTAACGATGCAGCACCAAAAACTGTCATATCAATAGAATTAACAATCAAAATGCGTAAACACCCACTGCATTAGCCAACGTGCAAAACCTCACGACAAACAGCAAAATCCTGAAAGGGAGGCAACGAACAAAGAAACAACAAATGACTACTACTTGCTGCTGCTGCTACGACTACTACTACTACTACTACTACTACTACTATACTACTACTACTGCTATTCAACGAAAGTTCACTCAAAGAGAAAAGAATGAGGGGAGGAGGAGATGAGATGCTAAGAGGGAGGCCAGGGATGCAGCAGAAACGGTGTAAGGGGAGGAGGGAGGGTGGGAGGGAGTGGTTTGTGTGTAAAGGAAGGAAGGGAGGGAGGAGGAGGGGGGGGTTTAGGGATAGGGAGGGAGGGAAGGGGGGTTTAGGGATATCAAGAGATGAAGTTAAAGACGATGTATCTCCGACTCACCTTCCTATGGTTAGTCCTCATAGCCTGCAAGATATAGATACAAATAAAGACGGGTACATCTTTATCTTACGGTGGATGGTAGTAGCCGTAGGCCTCCTATACGGATAAAAGCTATGACACAGGCCTACATGCATCATCATGTCTTTTGTGATTAGCCTTACACTTCAAATGAACATGGCCGGTTTCATTATTCCTTTTTCAAAAATGGTTTAGCTATCATAAGCAACATTTGGAGAGGATTGAGTCATATGAGCGGGGCAGCACTATTCCCGTCTTAAAAGTGGTGTGACACTTGAAATTCTATTCTACACTCTTTTGTTGGCTGCTGTTAACTGCTAGATACTACAGGCACAGTCTAGTTCTACTAAAATAACAGTCAAAATAAAAAAAGAACACATAAAACGGTAAAGTCACAGCATCTTTTGATTATTTGGTCTTTTCTGCAACAGAAAAAAAACACTTAATAACAATCCCTTCTAAAACACTTTTGTTACCAAAGCTAATTTCTCATCAAGTTTCACAGTGGAGGTTATAACACTTGCTAATGCGTCAGTTTCAATGATTAATGGATAACTGACTGCCAAGTCACAATGGATTCTTTTTTTTTCTTTAATTATTCTTTCTTTATTCCTTCCTTTCTCATACACATACAAACACAAAACAGACTGATGAAACGTCCCAATTCCTCACACACATCACGAAACACACACAACAAGAATGAGAGAGAGAGAGAGAGAGAGAGAGAGAGAGAGAGAGAGAGAGAGAGAGAGAGCTTACAACACTGAC
>NC_061093.1:27011425-27018925 GCF_015104395.2 Macrobrachium nipponense | reverse complement strand
ATGGGGTTGCCGAATGCTACATACTATTTAGATCTGACATAATTCAGCTTGCTGGTTTCGAACGCTGCGGATGGATTCTGTATAGTGCAGCGTGTCATCATGGCAAGCATAAATCCCTGCATCTCAAAATGTTATTACATTTTGGGTGAAAGCTGTTAACGTTTTATCAGGTATTACAGCGTATTTAGTGAGCATTATCTACCATTGGTTTTCATGAGGACGCAAATTTTTCTTATTTTGGCAAATCAACGTGAAACCATCCGGTCCTTAATTGTTCAACGATATCTTCAGTGTCTCACAACTGCAACATGCAACTAGCTGGACAGCTGACTGTACAAAACTACTCCCAAGCAATTTTAACCATAATTAGTCTACCTACTGAGCAGAAAGCAATCAGCTGAAAGACGTACCAAGATTTGTGAAACGGGTCTTCCTAATTTCAGAACAGACACAGTCATAGCCATTCCTAATCATACAATACCGAGATCTACTAAAGCGACACGGATCATCGAATGAATTGTCGGTGCCTCTTGAAATCTATTTTGAATTATTTTTCACATACTCTGGTTTCCGTCTACTGTCGATATTCACTCTACAGTCAAGGATGTCAACTATTGGTAACACTGTCCACGATTTATGATGAAAACCCAGCAAGACATCCCGTTGACCTGAGCCTGAAGAGTGAATCACTTCGAACACAACGGTTTTCGTTGAAATGAGAAACATAGACGCCTCCTTCATCCCTCAAGCATTTAATTCAAGTTGAACAAATGCAATATGAATCAATTACCATGGACAAGGGCAACAGAGAATATATAAAAAACCGAATATAACTAAAATACAGAAGGCCTGATCAAATCCCACTACAGAAAACTTGAAAAATTATTCATTTTTATTCTGATTTGTCCAGAGATCTCTATAACAAAATCAGAAGGACCCAAATGAAACACTGGGTAAAGAAAATTAAGTTCGTCACGAGCCAACAACAAGAACACTCGAATAATGAGCCTCAATATAACAATTCAAGTTACATCCAAATACTAAATGACCACTGAACACACCGTGGTATTTTTGGTGACGTAGCGTGGGCGGCATCGAGTACAACAGCCACTTGATAGGAGGCCAACTAGCACGAGAAAGTCCACTATTATCTTGGCGAAATTTTCCTATGACTGTTTGCTAGCACCGACGTCGAAATTTCTCAATTTTCATCTGAAGCATAACGATTAATAATCATCAATAAGAAATGCGCGTGCATTCCTCTCGAGTGTCCACAGACCGCACGCACCAACCCCATCACCCAAGAATGCGCGTCCTACCCGGGAAGCATTCGTCATCTCACTCCATCCACCGGCCAGAAAGGTCCTTTCATCCCAAAACCTACATTCCTACCGCTCCCAAAAATCCAATGACTTGGTGACACTCACAGGGTCCAGCATTATTTGACGGTTCCGTAACAAGTGAAATCACAATTTTACGTGTAATCCTGTCACAACAAACACATCGAAGCAAAGAAATAAAACACCTCCTTGAAGAAAAACTTAAAATGCGCTTTTACACGCTGCTCAATATTACATTAAATAATTCCTCTGTTTATTTTCATGACCAAAATTCAATTAATATTGAATACTGTTGTCATTTTCCAACTCCAGCGATATATATGAATACCTCGAAACTAGAGCTATCTATAACCTCACCTCCCTGACCGGGAAAGACATCATTTGCATATTTGGGGAAACTCGGCGCCGCTGACCTTCTTATCCTCCACTGAAAGAGGGATTCGAATCCCGACCCTTTATGGAATCTGGTTGGAAAATCGGACTTCCTGCAATAAGCCAGGTTCGCTTTCTTTCGTGGTGGACATTGCGTCATCGCAACAATGACATTCCTGTGATAATGAATCATAGGCCCCACAACCCAGCCGTGGCCTTGGGATGATGTCCTTGGATTTCTACAATCCACACGCAGGAAAGAATTCCAGGTGGTAGCATTTTTGTATTATTATTATTATTATTATTATTATTGTTGTTGTTGTTGTTGTTATTGTTGTTGTTGTTGTGTTTCCCTCGTTCCTAATTTTTTGTCTTGCCAGGTACAGCTCAAATTTGATGCTATAAAAGAAAAGTTTTTTCTCAAGTTCTAAATGGAGTGCCAGTAATTACCCAACGGAGGTGGAAGGAGAGAGAGAGAGAGAGAGAGAGAGAGAGAGAGAGAGAGAGAGAGAGAGAGAGAGAGAGAGAAGGGGGGGAGGGGCTATTCCCGGCGTTACAAGAAATTCCGAATTCTTTCCGTCGCCCACACCGATTTAAAGCCACGAATTACCTCACTACGCGGAAAAGGAGGTTTAAGAAAAGCCCGACTCTCTCTCTCTCTCTCTCTCTCTCTCTCTCTCTCTCTCTCTCTCTCTCTTTATGGGCTGGTCAGAGAAAGATATTATATACCAACAATGAACCTGGCTACAACTAAAAAGAAATATTTCTAATTTATGAAGCGATATCAGGATCTCTTAAAATACCAAAAGTTTCTGGAGGGGGGGCCGAAGAGAGTTTGCTAACCGACTTGATCCTATGACCCCGTCGGCCGTCAGTGAGATGCCACAAACTCCATAGCCACTTGAGAGAGAGAGAGAGAGAGAGAGAGAGAGAGAGAGAGAGAATGTCTACAGAACAAAACTCAAGTCCCCCAGCCCCCGCCCTCCCCCAAGCAAAGGAGCAGGGATAGGCGAGGGGAAATGAGAGGGCGGAGTAACTGAGAACTTCTATGGGGGCATATCACTCCTCTACGTTCCGACCGCCCCTCCTCCCCCTTACCCCGAACCAACTTGTATGTGTATGTATATATGTGCGTGTGTTGGTGCCTACCCTCACCGATTTCTCTCTGCCAATGGATCAACACCAATCCCGTGAATCAACTAAAAAGGTTTCTTCCTTCCTTCCTCCCTTCCTTCCTTCCTTCCTTCCTTCCTGTAGCCTTCTGTCACAGACTGGCGTCCCCTACTCACCCCCAAAACCCAGTCCCCATCCCCACTTCCGACCTCCCTACCTGCCCCACCACCAGTTCCGGTCAATGTAAAGGCTGGAAGTGCCAATCCATAACAGAAGCAGGTTTTTCGTCTATAATAATACCAAAAGTTCATCCCGCCAAGATGCATATGATAGATTGCATCTGCAATTTTAGAAATGCTATATTTCATAAACATGAATCAATATGATCAACAACAAGAGCAAAGAAATGAACAATACGATTAGTTAGCGCGAGGATTTTTCAAGCCTGGCGGTACCTGGCAACGTTTTCCGTGAGAAACGTCAGAGAATGAAAGCTTCTGTCGGCTTGCTCAACGTTCGACGAATTGAGACTCCAAACGAATTTCATCTGCATCGAAAATGACTTAAAATAGCACTCAAGCTGATAAAACACACGAAAAGACAAGACACGATATTGCCACTTCTAACTCGCTGAGTTCACATGAAAACTTTATTTCCGAGTGAAGAATGAAAAGGAACAAACAAACAAACAACCCAGGCAACGGAAGGCTGCGTGCTGTCCAAAGTTTCTTTGAAGAGCCGAGGTACTACTACTGCATTACGGGCAAGACAAAACTCACGAAGGAGAAGCCACGTCATTAATGAAAGGACCCAATCACAGCTTCACAAAAATCAATTAACTATCAGTAATCGGCAACTCAACTGTCCCAACCTGGTATCGATTGAAGCCCAAACGAGGACAGAGAGAGAGAGAGAGAGAGAGAGAGAGAGAGAGAGAGAGAGAGAGAGAGAGAGACGTCGGGGAGAAGGGGAGAGAGGCAGCCAGAATGAACTGTCCTGTCATGTCAGAGATCTACGACAAAAGAAAAGTGGGTACGGAAGAGCAAAAACAAACACCGAAAACAAAAGTGGGGAGAAGAGAGAGAGAGAGAGAGAGAGAGAGAGAGAGAGAGAGAGAGAGAGAGAGGCTAATTTGCATATCACTAGAGCAATCTGCAAGCAGAAGTGTTTCAGTCAAGCAACTGTTTTATCACGGGATCAATAACTCCTTGGAATTGAATGAAACCCCTTTTCAATAGGGAAAATAGTTTCTTTCATTTCAGTAAAAATAAAATCATTAAAATAAGATGATTTAGGTATATCGTTTCAAAAGTTGAAATGAAAATTTAAAAAAAACCTTCACTGCTGAAGGTGAAGTAGAAGAAAGGGTGATCCCAAGAATCAAGTACAAATAATTACAATCGTCATCTCCGTCTTTATTCCTCAATAAAATTCGCCAGAATGACGACAAACTCTCTAAACAAAAGTTCGCTATCGGTGTCGAAGTCGCGGCCAGAGCGGTATGCTGCATTTACGACGCAACTAAGAGATGCGACCTTTGTCTCGCGTAAATAGAACCAATCAATAAACACGGGAGCGTTCGTAAGCAACACGACTTTGCGAAAATATGCCTGACATCTTTTCACACCTTTCACGGGTTTTATAACATTCTCCTAAACTTGTAACCTTACGCAGCATATTTTTCCGAATGTATGTAAAAACAATCTCTCTCTCTCTCTCTCTTTTTATATATATATATATATATATACTATATATATATATATATATATATATATATATATATATATATATATATATATATATATAATGTACAAGACAATTATTACTTCCATGCGGGAGTTTTCTAAAATATATCTATATATATATATATATATATATATATATATATAATATATATATATATATATATATATATATATATATATATATATATACACACTATATACATATATTTTAGATGTGTGTGTGTGCATACATAAATATATACATACACATGGGCGCATATGTAGATGTTATAGGGAAACTTCGGAATCCAATTTCAACGAACAGCTTTAGATGGTCCAAATAAAGAGCAGAGATCGTCTTCCTTCGTCTGTTATATTCTCTTCTTTTGCGAAAGTTATCAAGAGGAAATTGGCTTGGATCGGAGAAGGCCCCAATACCACGAGGATTGGTTTTTCTTCGAACTGGCTCAAGTCTGTAGTTGGTCTATATCCAATATGGAAATTCTTGGCCTCCTTGCCCCGGCACAAACACACGCACGAACAATAGACAGAAATGCAAATCATTCGTCGTCCTTTGGTGAACTGTGACCTATACTGTCCTACAGGTTTGTCGGCCAGGATATTGCCTTCGGATTCATGTGTTATTCCAATGTCTTTTTATTTGCCTGTTTATTTTTGTCTACTTTATGCATTCCCTGATTATCATTTGGAAACAAAAATAGAAAGAAATAACTGTTCTGGGTCGTTTTCTTCTTCCATAAATTTTGCTAAAAATAAATCTTTTCCCTTGCATAAAAGTATCATTTCTACTTCTACATCTGAGAGAGAGAGAGAGAGAGAGAGAGAGAGAGAGAGAGCAATTACTCCGTAGAATGCATGCCTTCTACACGCTGAAACTACTGTTCCCTTCGAACATATGACCATATCTCATTTACAACCAGAAAGTCAGGGTCTTGGCCCATGACAGGCTTCGCAAGGAATTAACGTACAATATGGCGCATCAAACATACCTGGGGGACGTGTCCAGGAAGTACGGGAGTGAATCCTTTAAACTGATTCATTCAGAGCAAACCCTCAGCGACACACGGATCAGAAAGTGTCCTACACCTACCCCCCCTCCCACTCAAACACCCACATTCCTTTTACAACGAAGTGTACGTACCTTGACACAAGACATCATAAGGCAAAATAATATAAATACAGTCACGTTTGTATTCACGACTTACAATACAAGACGAAATACAAAAGACGCCGAGGAGTTCCATAGTTTCAAGGTATGAAATGCGTAGTGTCTGTGACATTTCGGGAAATTTCGGAAGGTTCACTGTGCACTGAATAACCACGTCAAATCTTAGTTATAACCATAGCGGGGAACTAAATGAGAATGAGTTACTTTAAACTCAAGCAACGTTACTGACCGACTGCGTTTATCAATCAATGCTGAAATACTTTCAAGAAGGGTCTCCAGCCCAGTGGGGTGTGCTAGCTATCGCACTATGCTCGACGAAGTGGACAAAGGAACTCTTCTAACTTCTTGAAAATACGCACCGATTGATTTATACGGATTTTTCATATGCACTGATCCGAGGCTGTGAATACTGATAAAAGCCGCAACGTCCACAACTTTATACCTGATCTAGAAAAATGAGCATGAAAATTTATATGCCAAAAACACTGATTAAGTCAAGATCTCTGACTGTATTTAAATGAGACTTATGTGTAAACCAGTGGTTCTCAAACAGTAAGTCGCAACCCAGAGTTGGGTCAGGAGAACAATTTTGATGGGTGGAAGGGGCACAGAAAAATGAGTTTTGTGAATGAAAAGTAGTGCCATGGATTCTATCAGTTTAGTCTTGGGAATGAAAAGCAGTGCCATGGATCCCACTAGTTTAGTTTTGTGAACGAAAAGAAAGCTGTACACATTTTTTTTCTTTCTAAAATAAAGTTGTATATATCACTGTACATTTTTTCTCTTTACTTTACTATGGTTCAGGAAGAAATGAAATGTTCCAAATAAAGTCGCTCATGAGAAAGTCTGAGAACCACTGGACTGTAAACCGTCCGTCAAGGGGTAAATGTAACAGGAAACAATACATGCAGCAGTAAGAATAAAGGCGGTAGTGACAGAAGCACCGCCGAGAATGACAGCAAATGAAGTGCAGTCTTTTCTAAATTACTTAATCAGTAGGTAACTAACGAAATTAACAAATTAACGAAACGATGCAGACTTCCTAGGATAGACAAAATTGTCGGGTGGAATTAGATCATTCTTCCAAACCGAAGACTGAATAATTATGTACACTGTCGTTGCAACAGCTACGTAAGGTCATTGGCACTGACCAAACCTGGAAAAATGGTAAACAAACGAATGACTGTAAATATGAAGTATTCAAATATACTGACATGAACACCTCTACGAGAACAATAGCGCTATACAGACCACCAAATACATATCAAACGGCAGGCCATAAACAAAAATGCAGCACTTGGTACGCAGACTAGTCACCATGGTTTCCCAGTCAAAGGTGTTAAAAACTGTGGGTATTCCAGAGGGAAAGAGAAATGTTAAGACACTTTTATTCATGAGATCCCAAATCATGCTTCTCGAAGGCCTCCCGCGACCCCGCTGATTGCATCACATAATTGCTATTAACAGCACCGAAGTTGACTGATTATGCAATCAGTGCAACATACATTGAACATAATTTTTCTGAAAATTTAACTTTACTGAAACGTTTACGACTGCACATCAGTGTAAAAATTACTAAGCAACTACACAGTTTTGTCACATCCCGCAATGATAAACGAACAATAACAACAAGCTACATCTATTGCAGTTTTTTAGAATTAGAACAAGAGCGAGTTACTTTGTCTTCAATTTCATTTTGATTTGTTTTTTGTGCCATGACAAATATATATATATATATATATATATATATATATATATATAT
>NC_061093.1:26958925-27003925 GCF_015104395.2 Macrobrachium nipponense | reverse complement strand
CAACGAAACCCAAGAGGAAAAACGAAATAAAAATAAACGCTGTGACACTCAGAAAACATTCAGACATAAAACAGCCACTTGCTTCATACAAATAAAGTCCTGGTAACTTGTTCTTGGCCTATGGCAGGCTTATATTTTTCGTGAGGCGTCGTTGTAAATAAAAAAATTAATAAATAAAATTTCAAAAAAATTGAAACGGCGTCACTTAACGAAATAAAAACATATAATAATTACGATACACGCACATGACACATTCTGATCTGAGACCTTCTCTTCTCTCTCATACTGTACCTATATTTCTTTTTTTTTAATGACAAAAGTCTACCTAGAAATTCTTTATGTATTCCTAAGCATCCAAACATTTTCTTGCCTGCTTCTTGGCAGTGACTTTCCTCCAATATTAATAAGGAAAATATGTGCGTACTATTAACAATGACTAGACAGATAATCAACTCACAAACAATCACTACGCCAAATAAAAAAATATACGAATATATACACACACATGCGTACTCCTATTCACATAGTAAATTATAAAACATACATACACACACAATATATATATATATATATATTATATATATATATATATATATTTTATATTATATATATATATAGAGAGAGAGAGAGAAGATAGAGAGAGAGAGAGAGCAGAGAGAGAGAGAGACGATTGAGAAACGAGAGAGAGAGAGAGAGAGAGAGAGTCCATCATTCACGTTACAACTCTGTTTCATCTAATGTCACATTTCACATTTCTTACAACATAACTGTTATAGCTGATAGTCACTTATATCCTTTCTTTATAACCGTTGCTTTTCTCGCTAATCAATGCACGGATAATAATGCTGCATCACAGTAATGGTCACCATTTCTTATGCCCGTAAGTTAATAAAACACTAAATAATTACCAAGTATACATTTAAAAAATATAGTAATAGTTGATACTCGACAAACAACTACGCAAACATCTACTACACTACGAACAACTATAAAGTAAGCAGAAATAAACGAAGTTTGTACACAATGCCAATGTTAATACAGAATAACTACTGTGGAAACCAAAAGCACTATTTATTCTGAAATCCTACTTTATGAAACCCATTATGTATCAGATCTTTTTTAACGCACTTGTGTTACTAATGTTTCCCTTTAGACAGTATTCAATTATTTTTCATAATACTATGCCAGTCATACTGGCGTCACTTTGCAGGTGAGCAATCGCATTTCATGACAGGATGTTAAGAAACTGAAATAAAAGTAATAGGTCGAGAGGCCAAGCTAAAACTAGAACACAAATATTTATATTCCTTGCTATGCAAAAATCTCTTAAAATTTAAAAGGTACCATAAATTTATACATTTTCTTCTCACCGAGAAAACCCACGTTATATATTGCCTTTTACTGGATTCTTTGCAGACAAATGACACTGTTATTTTTCCTTTGATCAATCGATGTACAAGTAAATTTCAAATAAGATTTTTTTTTCCTATACCGCAATTTGTTAAAATCAAAATAAATTCAAGGTCAAAATGGATAGTGGCGTTGAGCCGCAATAAAAAAAGTAATTATACGTACTTTGAATTACAATTTTCTCCCAAAGTACAAAACATATAAGGCTTTTTTTCACCTTACAAATCCTTTCTAATTAGATGTAGTTTATTGCTGATTATGAAGAACACTGCGCAGCGAAGAGTTTATTGTAATTTTTGACGTTATGGTACACTTAAAATGTTTCGGTAATTATAACAGTAACTTTTTTCACTGATATACTTGAGGGCCGGACGAAATTTTCTATCTATTTTCGTCCACATTTGGGAAGCACTGTATTTGAAATAATTAAGTTTTAACAGCCTAACCTTGGAAAAAATCTGCTTTTATTTCTGACGTTATGGAAACGATAAGTGAATAATGAAAGGGACGAACGAGTATTTCCAATACAAAACTACCTTCCACATTCTGGCACAAACTCAAAATAAATAAGACCAGTTTCCATATACTGCACTAAAACCCTAAATCTCACTTTCAAAACTTTCTGAACAATGCAGCATCACGAAAAGTACAAAAATATAACATCCCTCCTTTTCAAGATCAGCGACTTCTCTTAACGCAAATCTACCACAATCATTTAATGCAACAACAGTCAATCTCAATATATCTCATTAAAACACATGTCGAATCTGGTAGAAATTATCAGATATTTTACCGAGGAAAAAATGTGTTCAAACTTCTAATACGAAATATTTACGGAAATTTTACTGAATAATTATTAAAAATTATTAAAATAAATATGAAATATATAAATATATTATATATATATATATATATATATATATATATATATATATATATATAGCATAATATATATCTATATATATATATAGTTATATATATATATCCGTATATATGATTCTTTTCGATTTCCCTCGTTCAAAAAGTTTTTTCATTGGCTTTGGTAGTAATTGTCCATGCAAAAAGTAACAAAAAAACATAAAAACTAAATGAAACAGAATGAACCTTCCATCGACTACTCTTTACTACATCACGACACCAACGACAAAATATGAATGAAATATCTTCCGTTTACCTGTGAGGGAGGAGGAGGAGGAGGAGGAGGAGGAGGAGGTGGGGAAACAGCGTCCGGCACACTACTGTAACTCACCTGCAATTCACAAAAAAGAATAACATTGTCAATTTCAAAGATAACATTTATATCAAAGCCTTAACCTAATATGCATTTCAAAAAGTGTAAAATATTTTTATAAAATTGGAAAAATGGTTGGCAGTACAAAGCCTTTGGTATAAATAATTCTAAAAATACAATAAAAAATTACAACTGTTTATTTTGCATAAGTATACAGGGAAAATTTCGTAGCGATTCAACGAGAGAGAGAGAGAGAGAGAGAGAGAGAGAGAGAGAGAGAGAGAGAGAGAGAGAGAGAGAGAGAGAGGATGAAACTCGTCTCGAGACCCTCCAGATTTGATGGCAATGATTCTGAAAGAGCGATGAACGCTCAAGTCTAATATTCAGTCTTCTCTCCTTCACCCTGGCTGCGACCCACACTAAACACGTAACAATCAGGTGCACATTTAACTGCTTAGATCAACTGAGGCACAAAGGATTTTAGGAAACGAGCCAAACTGTTTCTCCTCCCCTACTTCGAGACTTAAAAAAAAAATCCAGTGAGAGAGAGAGAGAGAGAGAGAGAGAGAGAGAATCGTTAACGGTACTATCTATCGAGATAATTACCCTCCAGTTAAAGTACACAGAAATAACTACCAGCTGGTCCCACAGGCCGCTTTTGTTAGGTCGACCACCATGCTGGCATATCTATGTAAGGTCTGGAGGCTTCGAGACCTCCAAACCTTGGGCTAATCCATGGATCCTGTAGGATCCTGGGCAGATATCCATCACTGAAAAGGGTCTCGTGTGTCACCTGGATCTCTGAAGAGTCTAAAACCCATACCATGATGACAGTTAGGACAAGTCATCTCTAAGATACATTGATTGTTAAGTCTAGCACCTCAAATCCTGAATCTATCACTGCGTACCACACTTCCTATGATCAACGTTATACAAATGTAAGTTCCAATACTGATTTCACTTTGTCTTAGTGAAGGATGTGAAGGGTATGAAAACAATTCTGACTACAATGAAACAATCGATGTAAACTTTGGTAGTTACAAACTATTTCAGTACACCAATTGGTTTCAGTAACTGAACACATTAAAATCTGCCTGCAAAATGCCAGCACTCAATGCATTCACCGATACCTCATGTGTAATGTTACAGAATACAATATGGTGCGATATCTGCTCTGAATCAGGAAGAACAATTCCACGTAGAAAGTCGTTGGAATTCACAACTATGCTTTCTCTCCCTCACCACTTTCTTGGACAAAGTGACCGTTTCATTCTCTGCCTGCAGGATAAAGCAATTAATGCTCAGCGAAAGGTTAAAAATTCCTTAGTTTTCGGGGCTGCAGTTCGCGAGAAAACCTTAAAAGTGATATCTGCAGTGTCATTCCTGCAGGAGGAGAAAGATGGGAAGCATATGTGAGCAAGAGAAAGGCCATGGGGGTGAATGGGAACCAGAGGAATGTCACTGGGAGTGGTGGAAGAGAGGAAGCGTATGATTCGCATGAGTTCTTAGATAATCACGGATGATGCTTGGAAGAGAGAAGCAGCAATTCGCAGAGACGATAAAGCAAATTAAGGTAGTGAGGTGTATGCAAAAGACTAAAAAAACAAACAAAAAATAATAATAACAGCGAGTAAATAACGAAGCTAACATTTGAGACTTGTCAGACAACTCTCTTTTAAGGAAATGAATTGTAGTTATCAAATACGAATGAAGAGAAAAATTGAAGCTGTTGAACTGTTTCCATAGTATGTATGGCAAGAGAATTGAAACTATACGAACGGGGAGATACACAGAAAAATTGGTCAAAAGTTAGCGCAGGTGAAACGAAGAATCCCGTTTCAGTTGCGAAAGGGCTTGAGCCCGTGGAGAGAATGGCGTACAACAGACATTTTAAAAAGTTCCTTACTTCAAAAGTCTTATTAGCAATAAGGAGAAAAGGATCTAAAAGGGGCTGCTGAGAGAACGACGTGAGTGTGTGTGGAAAGAAGAGGTTAATGACGCCGTTATGAAGTATTAATTAATGCGGTCGTTGTGTGTGTTTTTTTTTCCTCCGTACAACACTAGCTATTAAGGAAACAGGTTGATCTCTCTCTCTCTCTCTCTCCTCTCCTCTCTCACACACACACATATATATACATACATACACACACACATATATATATATTATATATATATATATATATATATATATATATATATATATATATATGTATCATATATGTATATATATATATATGATAATATATTATATATATAAATATATATATATATTATTATATCTTAGACATATAATAATTAAATATATGTATTTAGTTCACTTTATTCATATTAATACCAATATATATATAAATTATATATATTATATATAATATATATATATTATATATATATTACTGTTTACGCGTTAGTATATTAAAATTAAAAAACAAAGATTAAAAGTCGTTATTGATTACTCACAGGCAAAAGTGAATTCACTCCTTCGGCAACAAAGAGGGAATGAAATGCTCGCGGTGCAAAACGCACTGACCTTAACAATCATAAAAAGGAAAGTAAAAGTTTCTCTCTTCTTTACCAACTGGCCCCCCGCTCCCTTCCCCTCACCTTCCCCCGTGGCCGTAAAGAGATAACAAAACTCAGACACACACTAGCATCTCTTTGACATTATCAACAACTCACACGGAAAAATAAGAGACTGCTTTCCCTAACAATAGAGAGACAGGGATCCATCAGTCCGCTGACAACAGAACCAGACCTATTCTTAGGCATGCGAGATCTTTACTTTCAGCCACCGAAGATGTGAATGTCTGAGTACAGCCACCGAAGATGTGAATGTCTGAGTACAGCCAATGAAGATGTGAATGTATGAGTACAGCCAATGAAGATGTGAATGTATGAGTACAGCCAATGAAGATGTGAATGTATGAGTACAGCCACCAAAGATGTGAATGTATGAGTACAGCCACCGAAGATGTGAATGTATGAGTACAGCCAATGAAGATGTGAATGTATGAGTACAGCCAATGAAGATGTGAATGTATGAGTACAGCCACCAAAGATGTGAATGTATGAGTACAGCCACCGAAGATGTGAATGTATGAGTACAGGCCAAGAAGGAGTGAATGGTAATGAGTACAGCCAATGAAGATGTGAATGTATGAGTACAGCCAATGAAGATGTGAATGTATGAGTACAGCCAATGAAGATGTGAATGTTGGTGAGTAAGCCAATGAAAGATGTGAAGTATGTATGAGTACAGGCCACCGAAAGATGTGAATGTATGAGTACAGCCAATGAAGATGTGAATGTATGAGTACAGCCAATGAAGATGTGAATGTATGAGTACAGCCAATGAAGATGTGAATGTATGAGTACAGCCAATGAAGATGTGAATGTATGAGTACAGCCACCTAAGATGTGAATGTATGAGTAAACAGCCACCAAAGATGGGTGAATGATTGAGTACAGCCTACAGCCAACCGAAGCTGTTGAATGTATGAGTGTAAGCCAATGAAGATGTGAATGTTTATGAGTACAGCCACCATGAAGATGGAAGTATGAAGTACAGCAATGAAGATGTGAAGTTATGAGTACCAGCCGCAATGAAAAGATGGGTGAATGTATTAGATTACAGCCAACCTGAAGATGTGAATGTATGAGTACAGCAACCAAAGATGTGAATGTTTGAGTTAAGGCACCGAAGAGTGAAGTATGGGCAGTACCAGCCAATGAAGATGTGAATGTTTGAGTACAGCCACCTAAGATGTGAATGTATGAGTACAGCCACCGAAGATGTGAATGTATGAGTACAGCCACCTAAGATGTGAATGTATGAGTACAAGCCAACCTAAGCTACGTGAATGTATGAGGTACAAGCCAACCTGAAAGATGGTGAATGTATGAGGTACAGCCACCTAAGATGTGGAAATGTATAGTAACAGTAACCGAAGATGTGAATGTTATGAGTACCAGCCACCTGAAGATGTGAATGTATGAGTACAGCCACCGAACAGATGGTGGAATGTATGGAGTACAGCCAATGAAGATGTGAATGTATGAGTACAGCCACCTAAGATGTGAATGTATGAGTACATCCACCTGAAGATGTGAATGTAATTATGAAGTACAGCCACCTAAGATGTGAATGTATGAGTACAGCCACCGAAGATGTGAATGTATGAGTACAGCCACCGAAGATGTGAATGTATGAGTACAGCCACCGAAGATGTGAATGTATGAGTACAGCCACCTAAGATGTGAATGTATGAGTACAGCCACCGAAGATGTGAATGTATGAGTACAGCCACCTAAGAAATGATGGAATGTATGGGAGTACAGCCAATGAAGATGTGAATGTTTATGGAGTAACAGCCACCGAAGATGTGAATGTATGATTACAGCCAACCGAAATGTGAATGCTGAGTACAGCCACCGAAGATGTGAATGATGAGACAAGACAATTGAAGATGGAAGTGAGTACAAGCCACCACCTAAGATGTGAATGGTGAGTACGCCACCTAAGATTTGTGAAGTATGAGTACCAGCCACCTAAGAATTGGAATGTAGAAGTAAGCCACGAAGATGTGAATGTATGAGTACAGCCACCGAAGATGTGAATGTATGAGTACAGCCACCGAAGATGTGAATGTATGAGTACAGCCAATGAAGATGTGAATGTATGAGTACAGCCAATGAAGATGTGAATGTTTGAGTACAGCCAATGAAGATGTGAATGTTTGAGTACAGCCAATGAAGATGGTGAATGGTCTAAAAATTGGGGGGGGAAAGTACAAGCCAAATGAAATGGATGAATGAATATGAGTACAGGCCAATGAAGAGGTGAATGTATGGCGTACAGCCAATGAAATATGTGAATTGTTTGCCAGTACAGCCAATGAAGATGTGAATGTTTGAGTACAGCCACCGAAGATGCGAATGTTTGAAACCTCATTCAGAACATCTGATTTTCTGGTTACCGAAACTGGCGTTCACAACTCTAGGTGATTGACCAACGTAATAAAAATTAAATTAGATGGAAACTAATTCACACTTGATTAAAACGTTGAAGTGAGGTAACGAAGTGGTTATTAAGTACAATACTTAAAAATAGGTATACATAAAATAATTAAATGTGATTAGCAATTAAATCTGACATCTAGTAAAATGTCTATCGAAACATTTTACATCAAAATCCACCATACCATAAAAAAGGATCAGACACTCAATTTCTTTCTATATATATTATATATATATATATATATATATATATATATATATATATATTATTTATATGCATGTATGTAAGCAATATAATATGTATACAACATACATAATTATATACTTAATACATATATCGATGTACTCCACAACGAAAACGAAGGAGAAACCAGAGGAGAAGGGTTAATACAGTTTTCTTAATTACCCAAACAGTCTCACCTTCCATTAGGCCTCTTCCGGGGAACTTAATGACTTAAAAGAAGTTTAAGGAAATTATATATCGGATAAAGCTTTACAATTGACTTCAAGATTTTCATAAAATATGAAAGTAAAAAATACCATTCAAGTTAGTGGT
Organism: Macrobrachium nipponense; assembly: GCF_015104395.2. NCBI lineage: Eukaryota > Metazoa > Arthropoda > Malacostraca > Decapoda > Palaemonidae > Macrobrachium > Macrobrachium nipponense. The sequence continues at coordinate 26,995,715 of NC_061093.1, read as the reverse complement.
TTTCTCTTTTTTTAATGGTAATGTAGTTATATTTGATTTTCATCTAATATATATATATATATATATATATATATATATATATATATATCTATATATATATATATATATATATACACATACATATATGTGTGTGTGTGTATTAAACACACACCTCGCAAATTCCCGTTACAAGAGGCCCAGATGATATCACCTTTCCGTTTCCACGCAGTCATACAGTAATTGGCTGGATAAGGCTGTTAGTCACGTGTCCTGTAAAGCTGGTGTTCAACAAAGTTTGCGTGTCAACAGCTTTTGTTATTTTTGGGGGGTCACATATCAAAACAATGTCCAGACACAGCGTCGCCTAATTTCGGTGGTCAGAAGGTCACTGCCATCTCCTTGGCCAAATCTAACACGTTATTACTGCTCTCAGTAAAATTGCCATCATCGCTATAAAAAAAAAAATTTTTACTGCCGTTAGTAGTATACCTATCCAATTATTTTCTCTAGCTATGATTGATTTATATATATATATATATATATATATATATATATATATATATATATATATATATATATATATATATATATATAAATCAATCATAGTAAGAGAAAATATAAGTACATACCAATATATATAAAACATATATACATATGTGCATATGTATATATACTTATATCTATGTATTTATATATACATTTATAAATGTATATGTAAAAAAAAAGACATACATACTAATAATATATATGTATATATATATATATATATATATATATATTATATATATATATATATTTCAAGCTACAATGTCCTTTAATATCTAAATTCACTTTACCTCCCAAATGATAGATATTTCATATATGTACCGAAGGGGAATTTTTTAATTGATAATAATTTGTTCGTCCCCCCATGGGATCGAACCACCGTCCAAGTGGACGGGGACGAAATCAGGACAGTCAGTGACGCTATCCAATCAGCCAACAGAGACGCTATAAGTTCATATCGTTCTGACCTTACAAATCACCCTCGATATGAACTTATAGCGTCTCTGTTGGCTGATTGGATAGCGTCACTGACTGTCCTGATTTCGTCCCCGTCCACTTGACGGTGGTTCGATCCCATGGGGGGACGAAATTATTATCAATTAAAAAATTCCCCTTCGGTACATATATGATATAATTTCATGTATGTAGCGTATACATGAAATTATGCATGTACGTACTTGAAGAGAAATGAAGATGTGGCGCTCTGTTTTATCAGATAGCTTTTTCAGTTTCGTAAATGAGCGCGTTTTTTTGTGGAAGACCCTTTGTATGAAGACGGTCCCTTCTTTGACCCTCCCTCCCCTCCTCCTCCATCCTTTCTTCGGGATAACACAGCCAGCCGTGGCCTCGACGGAGAGAGATCGATGAGGGGCAGGTAAACCTCAATTAGGGGGTGAAGTGGATCAAGAAACAGGATTTGACAAAGAGTCAGGCCTTTTCTGGGAGGCCCAAAAATTTATTCATTTCAAAATCCAATTATCCTTGGAGATTTTTTTCTTGGATTGAACGGTTTTTTTGGTTCATCTCATTAGAATTACCTTAAGTAACCTCAGTTATTATCTTTATCGCAAAAATCACCGCAGGTCATAATAACCTTATATTCACTGGTAATGAAATGACGTCAGGTCGAGTCGTACGGGAGATACGAATCTCACTGCAAATGGAACATGAATACGATTTAATTGACAATAAACAATGTGAGAGAGAGAGAGAGATAGAGAGAGAGAGAGAGAGAGAGAGAGAGAGAGAGAGAGAGAGAGGTTAAATACATTAACAGTGTATTTGTCACGTTAACTACATCAATAGTGAATGACCAACACAACTAGACATAAATATTCCGACAGAATATATTACGTCCATTCATCCAGCAGCCACTGATGACCTCTGGAGTTCTGGATAAAAAGTTGAAAAAATAAATACAAAATAAATTCATACGTTTGCAGTTAAATCATAAATATCTGGCGTTATTAAGTTATTGCATCTATGGGATTTATAAAAAAAAAACTGACGTTGATAATCACAGCAATAATAGCAGGAATAAAACCACGTGATGGGAAATGAGCGATAACTAACACACACACACACACACACACAATCTCTCTCTCTCTCTCTCTCGATTAACGGGCCGGTCAGCCGAGTGTGAAATAATGGACCATCATATCGAGATGATGAATGAAGGAAGGGAAGGTGGGAGGTGTGAGGCTGTGATGAGAATGAAGAAGCTGATGGCGTCACTCTGAGAATCGTCACAGATCGTCAGGAGACTCTGAAGGTGACGCTTCAATCGGGGAAGGTGTAATTTAATCCATCTTGAACGACAGACAGACAGACAGACAGACAGAGACAAAAGAAAAACGTCAAATAGCACCAGGAACGCGAGAAACGAAAGGGAGGCGATTGATCAACATCCCTAAATTGGAACATTGCACAACTTACAGTAGATCACAAAAGGGAGAACCCTTATTGAAAATGTGCTCAGGTTTCAGTATACTGTATACTGATATCTACACCTACAACATTTGATATCAATGTAAATAAAATACACAGTAGTACTGTAGTTGTCACTGTTGTAGTATAGAAAAATAACTTGGATCATTAAGATATATTAGTGAAATAACTATAATGCCAAGAGAATAGCAGTCGCACTACTCACAATAATCTAAGGTCCAAATACAGGAAGCTTCAATAATCCACTGAAATGCAAGAAAACGCTCAACAAAAAATACGGTCAAATCGTGGAAAAAAAATACAAACAAAAACAAACAGATATGAACGTGTATACAGAAGCATTCTAACACCTGCCGATGGTCCGCAAAGCTAGAGTAGCACTAACCATTTTTTTTAAGGTGAAGATGCACCTGACAGGCTGGTGATGACTTGCAGGATTCAATATGACCGAATAACAGCGCTGTATTCCGAAAAATTACCAACAATATAGAAATTTATTTACTAGCACGAACTTCTCCCCCTCTGGTAGGTAATATGGTTGGCTGCATGTCCAGGGAACCATTAAATATGCGTCTAATTTTTCTTATTACTATTCAGATGAACCCTATTCATATGGAACAAGCCCGCAGAGGCCACTGACTTGAACTCCAAGCTTCCAATGAATACGGGGCTCATTTGAAAGAAGTTACAGTGGGTAACAGGAATAGCGCATTTCAATTCCAGATTTACTACGTGATACCAAGTCTAACTTCAATGAAAAGAGCAAAAATTGGTAAGCGTCCGAAGTGCAGCGAAACCTTACGGAACCTTACCAAACCTAACGGCCAGACAAAATCAACCAGAGAATGAAGACGATTTCGTCAATGACTGCGGCGAGCAATCTTGTTAGATCGTGGACGAACACTCTCGTGTGTGGACACAGAGGCCACATCCAGGGACGTGAAAAGCCATGCGCCATTTGTTTTGAAAGCCCTCCGTCAGGCAATTCTGTGAGAAGTATCTCAGGTGAATTCAACCGTTGGTGAATTACCCCACTTCGGTGATCAGTTGCATTTAACTTTAACACTTGAAGGATGGTTTATCGTCAGACGTATCCCCCAACATTCATATAAATGACCATACCCTTCGGGATGCGGATACTTTGTAAATCTAAATAATTTAGATATATTTAGTTGTTAAAGACGATTTTCGGCCATATAATTCAAATATATGTGTTATCAGGAATATTCCATGTACTAATTGAAAGTAGCAAGATATACATGAAGTTTTGGTTGCCTTGGCACAAGGGTATTTCATGATAAGGGTATCAAAACTCAAATTCATTCTTCGCATGAGAGAGAGAGAGAGAGAGAGAGAGAGAGAGAGAGAGAGAGAGAGAGAGATTCCTAAAAACCGAAATATCCTGCCTTTATAATTACAAATGATGTAAATGACATGAAATTACTAAAACAAATATGCTTTAAAACAATTATGCTATATATGTTATAACAGATCTACCTATAAAGCATATATGTATGAAATGTGTATTTGTGTATCATGTATTCTGTACAATCAAACGACAAAGCCAAATTTGGCAATGAAAGAAAAGTCTACTTTTAGCTACAATGTGTGAGTATGAACTACTGAACAACGAGCAGGGGGTTGTATCCGCATATCCACATTCTCAAACTGCGGATGCGGATGTTGTTTGCAATGCTAATGCGGATGCGCATGTCGATGCGGATGTTGAGAAACTGTCAATGCATATGCTGATTTGAAAAAAAAAATTAAATGCAGATATCCGAAACACCTCTAATTTACATATGGAAATAATCCATGAGTGAATAAAACCTCGTTTAAAACGGGATAGAATACTCCCGTTCAACGGTGTCTTATCAAACGCATTCTTCGAAGAAGAGATTCTCCCACTATAAAAAGATTCATTCTCTCTCTCTCTCTAGAGATTATGGTGCTTCGGTCTAGTGACCTCTCCAAAACCCGTTTAAAAAAAATTACTACTTCTATTAAGGGTATGTTAATGTATGATAAATTCACTTTCGGCCTTTGCTTCTTAAACATCATTTTTTTTTTTTTTTTTTTTTTTTTTTTTTTTTTTTTTTTTTTTACCAATCGGTTTTTTCCCTCCGGAGGAAGTGACGCCAGAGGGGTGACAGCTTCCAGTTCTCAAATGTCTTTAAGAAATGAGGCTGCTTGTCCCATGGCCTTTTCATGGCGCTCAGCTGCGGCTAGTAGGCTCTGTACGTACGTGTGCGTGTATGTACTGTATAAGTGTTTGTATATATACTATATTTATAACTATACAGTACACACACACATTATATATTAATACAATATAAACGAAATTATAACAGAGCCAAGTCCTATGAAGATAACCAGTAATTGAGCCCCCCCCCCCCTCCCCCCAACTCTCTCTCTCTCTCTTCTCTCTCTCTCTCTCTCTCTCTCTCTCTCTCTCTCTCTCTCTCTAATTTAACACACTCGGAGCGAAACCAACAGGGTGCCGGATGCCACATTTCCGGTCGGCGCTTACTGATAACTACAACCGCCCCCCCCACTTCTCTCTCTCTCTTCTCTCTCTCTTCCTCTCTCCTCTCTCTCTCTCTCCTCCCTCTCCGTCCGCAACCGCAATTCACTCCTCCAGAAACCACTATCCTTTCATTCAAACACTCATTCTTTCATTCATTCATTCATTCACTCTCCCCCTCGACAGCGCCCGAGAGTCATCAACCACATCCGCTCGTCCAAGACGGCAGCTTTTCAAGACGATAGACACGACTGGACGTTTCATGCGGAAAAATTCCACACAAGCCCTACTAGTATGTGCTGACCGACGGATCAAGTTATGTGGCATCACAGTCACCAGGGAATTCCACCACAATTATTGACTCATTGACTGCAAGTAATCTGACATCACTGCCAATGCACTCTTGCACATTCCTCGGAACTAAAAGCTAAGAATTCCATATAAAAATGGGTTAGAGCTGGGAAGAAGAAGACTAAAAGCTAAGCATTCAGAAAAGACATTAGTGTTAATTGGGCGATTCCCATTTCAGAGACACCATATTCAAAATCCCATATCAAGTATTCAAAATTCAAAAGTGTTCTTCATAACGCATATTCTAAATTTACACAGACCAGAACTTTAAAAGAAATCTAAAATTCTGGTAAGGGCACAAGTTCTTCGTTGAAAAATTACCAAATGCTATGGGAATTCGGTAAGATACGGTACTAGACCGTATCTTCTCAATTTTAAGAAACACAAGATAATCAAAGAAAATCAGACTGAAAATGACAGTTACGATAAAGAGAGCGTAAAATTCTCGCGCCAGAATTCCCAAATCCCATCACCATAAGACACGGCATCATGATAACACTCCTGTTCTAAAACCGACGCTCTGACACCTCACAGAAGATAAAGTTCTCGAAATTAAATATTCAACTCCTCAACTTTTGTATAAGTTCTAAGTTTTTTTTTCCAAACGAAAATTACAAACATTTTTAGATGAGCATCATTAGCTTTGGCCTAGATCTAATAAAATCAGCATCTTGTTTACCTTGTTACTGTGTAACTGTTGCTTATCAGGAGAGAGAGAGAGAGAGAGAGAGAGAGAGAGAGAGAGAGAGAGAGAGAGGAGAGAGGTAATCACTAATTTTGTTCTAAAAATAAAATAAAATAAAATCCGTATCTTTTTCTATTAGCGTCCTGGTTCACCTTCTTACAGTATAACTGTTGCTTATCAAAAGAGAGAGAGAGAGAGAGAGAGAGAGAGAGAGATAGAGAGAGAGAGAGAGAGAGGTAATCACTAGTTTTGTTCTAAAAATGAAATAAAATAAAATCCGTATCTTTTTCTATTAGCATCCTGGTTCACCTTCCTTCTTACAGTATAACTGCTGCTTATGGAGAGAGAGGAGCGAGAGAGAAGAAGATTATGCCGAGAAAGAAAGAGGAGATCGAGAAGAGAGAGAGAGAGAGAGAGAGAGAGAGAGAGAGAGAGAGAGAGAGAGAATCACTACTTTTGTTTTAAAAATGAAATAAAATAAAATCCGTATCTTTTTCTATTAGCATCCTGGTTCACCTTCTTACAGTATAACTGCTGCTTATCGAGAGAGAGAGAGAGAGAGAGAGAGAGAGAGAGAGAGAGAGAGAGAGAGAGAAGAATCACTACTTTTGTTCTAAAAATGAAATAAAATAAAATCCGTATCTTTTTCTATTAGCATCCTGGTTCACCTTCTTACAGTATAACTGCTGCTTATCGAGAGAGAGAGAGAGAGAGAGAGAGAGAGAGAGAGAGAGAGAGAGAGAGAGAGAGAGAGAGAGAGGGTTTCACCCCCACTGTGCGTTGAGGATTGGTACCTCGTAGAGGTCCTCCCGTTTTAATGTTATATATTTTGATTGAGCAATGAGCCCTTGCGACGTTTTCCTTCGTCCCTTTTTCTCCCCACCCTAGATTCTGAGAGAGAGAGAGAGAGAGAGAGAGAGAGAGAGAGAGAGAGAGAGAGAGAGAGTTTTAAATGTAGGTTATCACAAGATAACCTACTTGTCTAATATCTTTGCAGGGCATTACATGAAATGTACGCAATGATGTTTAGTCATTTATTTATTCGCTGACTCGTTTGCTTTATCACTTATTCATGTGAATGTCCAATTCCTGTTTTCGTTTTAAGAAAAGCAGTGGCATCACTTCCTTATCGACTCCAAAGGCCTTAGAATGTAAGAGGATCAGTTCAATACTCAAGAGATATTTGTGCGTCTGACAAAGACGACCCATCACAACAATTCAACAGAAATCGACGCAAAGGACGCAGGAAAGCGATATACCTTGAAGAAACGACACATTTCCGAGGTGGAAACCATTCTGGAATATCGACATAGCAACTATCTTGAACACAAACACGACTTATTAATAGCGATGCATATTTCCCTCAGTAAATATGGAAACCGTAAGTTATCGAAACAATTTAATGTGTACACAACGTAACCTTGTGTCAATCTAGATTGAAGTCGAGAGAATTCTGAACACCCACCCTTAAATTCAAGTAATTTGTTAAGAAGACACTTCAACCACAAAAGAAAGCGAATAACAGGGTATGATCCTGTTGCATGAAGAATCGAGTTCCAACGTTTTACCATAATGTCATATAACGCACACTGAAGGATATACACTGCACGACGGACGTTACGTCCTCTTCCCAAAGAAATACAAGCAGACACATCACTTGCCTGTAGAAGTAACAAGCGCACAGAAGGGCGAGGAATTTAAAAGCCAGGCAAAAGTGGGCGACCTACCGACGGTCCCGCCCCTCGAGGGAAAAAGTTGGAAGAGGAAATGAGTTCTGAAGGAACCACCACACGGATGAACTGCGTCGAGGAGGGGAAATAGGACGCCCAAAACCCTATAGGCCTTTTCGCTTCCTTTCTCTCTCTCCAGTTTCTTCTTCCTTTTTTCACACGGAGGAAGGAATTAATGGGAAAAGAGGAAATGGAAGAGGAAGATGAGAATGGCGAACTTTGTGATTAATAAAACCGAAATCACGTGGGATACGAGACCACGAAAAGTGTGCAAGCAAGTGCTTCAAACCACATTACATAAAAGACTTTGTGAGAGAGAGAGAGAGAGAGAGAGAGAGAGAGAGAGAGAGAGAGAGAGAGAGAGAGAGAGAGAGAATATAAATCTGACGTCAAATTGGATGTGCTATACATTCCAAGGGAAAATTTTTAAAATTCTGTCACCATGTGTTTGAAAGCCATAACCATCGTCCGAGCTTCTTCGCGTAATGCAAGTGACTTCGTGACTTCGTATTTATCATCTGCAGTGACGATCAACTGATGCATCAAAACGAGGGTTTAGAGGGAGGTCGACATCCTACATCTAAATCCCCAAAGGCCAAGGGTCACGGCATAACGAGTAACCAGAAAGGCCAAAATTGACAGACATCAGTTCAACACATCATGTCAATACCAAAATGAATAAGCACACGCAACATTCCACCCCTGGACGCTCTCTCTTTAATCGGATACATTAACGAGTCGTCGTTTTCAGAAAACGGGAAATACCTGACTACCACATCTTAATTATTTTGCACTTTCAGTACTTTCGTTTTTATAGGAATAATGAAGGTATACAAATATTAATCAAACAGGTGTACAACCATATGCATCATAAACATACATACATACTACTATATATATATATATATATATATATATATATATATATATATATATATATATATATATATATATATATATATATATATATATATATATATATATATATATCTGTATATATACACTTATAAATCTTTGCAAACCCCTGTTGAGCCTATGGAAATATTCAGAAGTTAAAATAACAATAAGTTCAATAGTTTTTTTTTTCTAAATAATAATACGTTAAATAAACACAATAATAATGTTTATGATAATTATGATGGGCCAACTTAAGGATAAAATAAGTCATTCATCGATTGCTTGGCTGCAAAAACTTGCCATAAAGGGAATACTAATTCCTGACTTTGGAATTAAGTAAACACATGAACAACTGAAATCACCAAGAGGATGAGCGAAATACACAGCCTGAAGCCATAAAAAATCTACCGAGAAAGGATAATGTGAGAGAGAGAGAGAGAGAGAATCCTCACTTAACACCCTCCTCTCATGACTCACTCTCTTGTCATCATTCCCGAAAGATAAGTAAGTGATCTGAAGAAACAATTCTCCCGCCATCCCCAGCACGAAGGGAATCCGCAACCCTTTTCCCCTCGGCACAACTGCGAACGCAGTAACTCCTTAGCCTTGACAGATAACTTATTTGGATACTTGATTACTTTAACTTTAAAAAAATGACGTCAATATAAGAGGGAGTCGGGGCGGTATAGTCTACAACAAAGAGACCTTAAGTACCGTTCGAAAGTTCGGACCTGAGGTACTTCATTCCGCACCTGTGTTAAGAGACGGGACAATGGCTGAATGACAAAAAAAAAATTGTTGTTTTAGATTTAACTGACACTATGCCAGCACGGGCTCTTGCTCCCAGAGCAGCCCGTAAACAGAAAAATAAAAGTACTAAAAATAGGACAATCAAGAGAGTTCCTGGGCTTTCTCTGTTCAAAATCTAGACAAAAGATTTTCGAATTCAAGGATGACGGAAACGACAGAAACGCTGACAGAAAGAAACCTACAGGGTCAGAAATACATCTGGCAAAATATATCTTGATTGTCAAAAAATTCCCACATGGCCCTATGTGCTATATGCACTTACATCAAAGTTTATCCATCACTATACGTATTTATAAATGTGGCCCAGTAAACAAGATTTGTTTGTTCCAATGTCTGTGCAGACATATGTACAAATCTGTATTGTATACCTAAGCTTATACACAGCAATTCTATACGTTGTGATTTTTTAAGATTAAAACTCAAAAACAAACTATAATTGTTTTCATGGCACACGAGCACGAATGAAGCTGTTTACATGAAACAGTATGTTTCTTACCCGACATCGGAGTAGTATGCTGTATATACATTAACCGAACACACATGCACGCGCGCACACAGTCATACCATGGGATCATGTCAAAATCCCCTTCTTTCCTCTCAACTCAACACAAACATCAAGTAGTAGGAACACTGTCAACACAAACATCAAGTAGTAGGAACACTGTCAACACATACATCAAGTAGTAGGAACACTGTCAACACAAACATCAAGTAGTAGGAACACTGTCAACACAAACATCAAGTAGTAGGAACACTGTCAACACAAACATCAAGTAGTAGGAACACTGTCAAAGGCGTACGTTAGCAAAGAGGAAAAAGCCCTTTGCGCTGATCAAAGACAAATCAGTCCCGTTAAAATCGCTTCTTCCCAAACTCTGAAGTACAATCAAAGTACAATCATCAGTTAATCATAAATACACTTCCGGTGGGACGAAAGCGCGAGTCGCCTACTTGCGGGGAATGGATAATAGACGTGGAGGGAGAAAAGTTGGTGGGAACGTTATCAGAAAGATAATATGGAAAAAGAAACGGGTGGGGGCAACGAAGTAAGACATTTTATATTCGCTGATCACAAGGTTCTGCATAATGTTAATACTGTAATGTATTATTGGATGAGAGATATACTACTCTGTTCAAGTGCTACTGTCTTGTTCTGCCTTCTCTAAAACATACGACTTGCGAGATGCAGGACGCAGCTGTGAGAGAGAGAGAGAGAGAGAGAGAAGAGAGAGAGAGAGAGAGAGAGAGAGAGAATCTTTATTCCTCCCGCAGCCCAAACTCTTCTTGGAACGCAACCCACAACCGTTATGCTATCATCGCTAAGCCACCTGTTGCTTTCGACAATTATCCAAGACTCTGCTCATAACATAGCTACACAGCGGCAGGATATCCCTCGTTTACACTGCATATGTACTACCAGAGGCGATAAATCCACCTGCTTGTCAAGGCCAAAAATAACTTGAGGCTCTTATCACACAAAGAGTATAGGAAATTAAAGCTGAATGAAAATTTGAGTAGAGAATGAATAATGTCGTTGTTGGTCAACTTCATCATCCTTTGTATATGTGTGATTTCGACAATGAGTTCATTTAAAAATTGGGGCTCATTATATCAATCAAGTCAATAAAAATTTAATTCAAGGTCTAAAAATCAAAGTCAAGGTATCTCGTAAAAAAAAAAAAAAAAAAAAAAAAAAAAAAAAAAAAAAAAAACTGTATAACTCCCCATTATGAAAACTAAAGAACGCATTTACAGAAAAAAAAAAATTCATACACATGGCGAATGTCAAGCCCACCTTGGTATTATCATTCCATAAAGAAACATACGAAATATACACTTTTTTCAAAATTAATTCCTTAGGAATGTCAAACTATTTAGCAAAATGTAACGTAATCACTAGACAGCTTTGTCACTCAGGTTCTCTTGCTACTGTTCGAGAGGATACGAAGGACCAATCTCCCAGCAGTTATCAAAATGTTTCTATACCATCACCAGATGGTGCGAAGATCATCCCCACGTAAAGACAAAGCGTGTGAAAAGCAACAGCCTTAAATCAGTATTCAATGCCATCAACGCTTGTTCATGTTTCTAAAACATGTCTGTACAGTGTGAGGATATTCACATACATATATATCATATATATATGCATATATACATACATACACACACATACAAGAGATGTGTGTACTACCAATACACTTTTTAGAGATGTGTGTACTACCAATACACTTTTTAGAGACTGTTTTCAAAATTTTTCAGTATTTTTTATGCATGGGGGGTGGAGGGAAAGGGGAGATGAGTTTGAGGTCGCTAATCCAAAGTTCTTCACACAATGGCTACAACCCATCAAAGTGTGTGTGTGTGTGTGTGTGTGTGTGTGTATGTGTGTGTGATAACTGGACGGTCAAATTAAGAAGTAAAATGAGTAAAATTCCGAAGCAAAATCTTGCCGCCGCCACCACCATTCCAGCTTCCACATTACCCAACAACGACTAATGTATTAAACTGCCGTTCGGACTACGGATAAAAAATAAATAAATAGAAGCTCAACACCAGTAAGTATCTTCCGGGTACGTACCATACCTCGCAGAAGAATGCTTCGCTTGGTTCAATTTAAAGGGACTGATACGATGGGTACGATATCTAGCTTTAGAACCTCGGATCTTTTTCTAAGGCAGCACCTGTGAGTAATTACGAGTAATTAAGAATATTTTGTTAATGTAAAAGAACAAAGTGTCTTGTCTCAAGGTAACAACAAACAACTTCCTCCGAGTAACGAGTGACTGCCGGTTGCCTTTCTAAATCAGTAATAATAATAATAATAATAATAATAATAATAATAATAATAATAATAATAATAATAATAATAATAATCTGGTGATGAACTGTTCCAACGTTGGCCGGTGCCAGTAAGTTGCATAAGAATATTTGTATTCATATATGTATGGTTCCTACCTGTACCCTTTGCCACTTGAGCATGCACAAACGGTACCGCTTCATGAAAAAAAAAAAAAAAAATTTTTTTTACTCTAGTATAATCATCATCATTCCCAACAGTTCATGAAACACCGACCGGCACAGAAACGCGTGAAGACCACAACGTGAGGCCAAAACAAATAATTGTGGCTAAATGACCAGTACACCATACGATGTTAATAAAAGACAAAATCCAAAAGGGAATATTTCCTTAAGAAGAAAATAATACCAACGGTTTAAAACAATGAGCAACCTCTCTGTCTGTCTCTGCGGCGGCCTTTCTCTCCTCTTGTGCTCTACTTTTCTCCCCGAAAGTATGTCTTAATTTTATTACCTCGACACAAATAAAACAATAAAAATTTCTCCAAGACTTTTTCTGACAACAGAAGGGCTTCGCGATATTTACATCCACCAATAAACACAAAGTATTTATTTTTATAACAGAGGAGATAAGATGCTTTTCGACCGGAAGCCATTGTGTTTAAGGGATTATGCAAACCGTATTGTGAATACAGCACAGCTAAGCTCAAGTAAGCGATACAACATTAATACGAACTTAAAATATTAGCGATGATGAAATTAATCAATACACGCACGCGCACACACGTATAATCTATATATATACATACATATAGTTTACACACACACACATATATATATATATGTGTATGTGTGTGTGTGTGTGTGTGTGTGTGTGTGTGTGTGTGTGTGAGAACACATAATAAATACAGGGAAATCTAAATGACAACCCTCAGATATGTATGTTAGCAGTGCTGACACTCGAAAATTTTAAGTCGTCCAGATACTTGATTCGCGTCTTCTCACTGATAACCGAAGTAGTGTGAGAAAATTAATAAAGATATTAATTTTGTATACATCAAAAATCAACACGTAACCAAGTGGCTCCAACCACTTAATCTGAAAACTTCCACGTAAGAGTCGTGCCCGAAAAAGCGAGGCCAAGACCCCCCAAAAATCTTCCAACCCCCAACCCCCCCACCCCCGCCCGCCCCCCAAAAAAAACCCCAAAAAAAAATAAACCGCTAAGAAAACCAACGAACGCCTCTCCTTTCCCCCCCCCCCCCCCCCAACCCCCCCCCAACCCAACCCAACCCAACCCCACCCATGAATCTCCTCATAACTCTTTCATTTCCTTACCACCTTCTCCCTCTTCATAAACATCATCTCGGGAGGATGTCTGCGGCTCCACAGGAGAGAGGACTGACGCAGATAGTCAATAAAATGGAAAACCGGGATTCCAGTGTCGGAAACTGGGTCTTGAATTAATGAGAGAGAGAGAGAGAGAGAGAGAGAGAGAGAGAGAGAGAGAATATATTATCCATGAGGACATTCAGGAGGGGGCGAGGATTACCTCGTCGAGGAACCCTTGTTTTGATGGCATAAATTCTAACGGAGCAATGAACACGAACATCGAAGTTCTCTCTCTCTCTCTCTCTCTCTCTCTCTCTCCTACCAACAACCAACAAAAGTCGATTAACAACTACGTACTTAGTCACTGCCCTCCTCGTCCTGAGAGAGAGAGAGAGAGAGAGAGAGAGAGAGAGAGAGAGAGAGAGAGAGAGAGAGTCATTACATACACACCACCTAAGCCAGAGTTTATACATTCAAAATACTAACATACAAGGGCTGTTATTTATCATGTGAAACTACAAGCAGAACTAGTCTGGATGACTATAATATTGAAATATGGGATAATCATGGAAAGAACGAGCAAGAGCAGTCATGACGAACACAAATAAGACGAGATTGGGAACAATGCAAATTCCGAGGAATGACCAATCACAGGTAATAAATAAGCGCCATAATGACAAACGTGATCTAGATTCAGTTGAATCGCAGAAGTTTCCTCGACTTTTTATAATCCAGCAAGAGAAACCTGATCATACGGATCCCTCTTTCTTTTGTACATAAATATATAGTATATGGAGAGTTCTGTCGCCTTCTCGGATTTTATGAGTAACGAAGACTGTGTTGACAAACTGCCGCGATCGGAGACAGTTTATGGTAGGACGAAAGCCAAGGGAACAGCCAGCTGTTGTAGCACTAGTTATTTATATTCCTCAATCTTAATATATTTACTGTTGCTATTGCTAAGGTCTTGGTTCGTAAATACAGAGAGAGAGAGAGAGAGAGAGAGAGAGAGAGAGAGAGAGAGAGAGAGAGAGAGAGAATGTTTCGAAAATACTGTAGAGACAGTCACGTTTCGAAAATACAAGAGAGACAGAGTTGTTTCAACAATACTGAGAGAGAGAGAGAGAGAGAGAGAGAGAGAGAGAGAGAGAGAGAGAGAGAGAGAGAGAGAGATTGTTCTACCCTGGTCGATATTATCTAAAACGATGAGCGCTGGTTCAAACGTCGTATCCTCACTAACATTATATTTGATAAGTCAGATCGAGTTTGATTTGCATTCTGTGTCGGGAAATCCACAAAACTGTCCGATTTATCACAGGATATGTTTTTGAATTAAACTGTGAAAGGCGAAAGGCTACGAGGGAAATCGATTCCCCACACCGAAGGCTATCAACGGAAATGATGACGCGGGAACTATTTCCGCAGGGTTACAATGGTTCACTTGGATGTTAAAATCTTTTCATACAGATGACGACAGGACGGGAGAACTACAGCCAGATTGTAATCTTAAATCAGGGAGAAGGAATTAAGAAGAGGCTTAACCTCAGTTGTTTGTTTGTTTGTTTGTATGGTGCTTTTACGTTGCATGGAACCAGTGGTTATTCAGCAACGGGACCAACGGCTTTACGTGACTTCCGAACCACGTCGAGAGTGCACTTCTATCACCAGAAATACACATCTCTCACTCCTCAATGGAATGGCCAAGAATCGAACCCGCGACCACCGAGGTGAGAAGCAAACACCAAACCAACCACGCCACTGAAGCCCTTTAACCTCAGTTGTGAGAGGCCTAAAATTTAACAACGCAACAGATATGGTGACAGAACTGCGCGATCCAGGGAATACGGATTTCCATGTGGAAGACTGAAGCCAGACAGTTTTTTTTTTTTTTTTTTAAACATCCCAAGTGGAAAAGGAAAAGCGGTTCCTAGGTTCAATGGAACAGTGGTCATAACAGTGCCTTTACAATTAAGACAATACAAATGTCAATAGAACAAAGACAAACTTACTTCAGTGAAGCTCGAGACTAGAGAATTGGTACAAGCAAAGTCAATAACAAGACGGACTTCTTTGATTCGATACTTGGATAAAAAAAAACTATATCTTAGAAAAGGACAGGCGTACCATAATTTTTTATTTAACCCTTGGGAAAAGGAGGCTTTATTCCAGAAAAGGACAGACGTGCCATAAAGCGTTAGAGACCAAGAGAAAAATAATTTCGTGTCTAGGTTTAGGGTAAATAGAAAATCAAAAGATATCTTCCGATTTTTAGGCATATGACGATTCATTTGAAATTGCGCCTTCCCGAACCATGTCTGCATATAACCCATGAATATATAATTTCTTAGATTCGTGATGGTATACTTGGGAAAGCTCCCTCTGGCCGTTCCATTTGCAACATTTCCATTTGTAATATGGGGGAGACCATACCATCCACTATTAGCTGACAACTATAGAGTTTGAAAGCAATTTCCCTACCCCGGCTCGTAACTTGGGACTTTTCGTACAATATGTAATATTCAACTTGATAATAGAGGCTTTGTCAAAGGGCCAACAGACAAGTATCGATTTTGCCATTTGAGTCTGGAATTCTGATTGGCCGCTGATCACCCCTGGATATCTGACTGATAAAGGATTATTTGGATTCCCAACTGACAGGGTCCCTGACACCCATCCGCGATGGTTACCCCTTATGTGTCGCTGACTGCTTTCCTGCTATTTTTCTCACTGTATTCACTAGGCAATATGTTAATAATAAACGAGAGAGAGAGAGAGAGAGAGAGAGAGAGAGAGAGAAATTCTCAGCTTATTCACTATATGCAATGTTAATAATAAAGGTTGGTATGAGAGAGAGAGAGAGAGAGAGAGAGAGAGAGAGAGAGAGAGAGAGAGAGAGAGAGAGAAATTCTCAGCTTATTCACTAAATGAAATGTTAATAATAAAGGTTGGTATGAGAGAGAGAGAGAGAGAGGCAGGCAATTGCAGTAATTACCTCCTTGGTAATTACAATCCTCATGAAACGACTCTGATTGATCCAACCCAAATCGACATGCCGACGGGTTTATGAGAGACGGATTGATTTACGCAGACTATAACCTGGCGTTGCAACGGTGAAAAAACTAAACTACCTAAATTTCTCCCGTAAATAATTAATTCTGATGCACAGGGAAACAAACAGTAGGCAAAAAATGCAAGAAAATGAAAGATTCATTCAATTTCCCCCTTTAAGAGATTCATTTTTATTCAAAGGGCATAAAACAAAAATAAAAATATTCGCTAATGCATAAATGGTTGTCTTTCATAATTTTCTCTTCACATTTTTGCCCTTGCTTTGTATACTTCCCCCCTATTTTCAGTCCGCTTCCCTTTCGAACCCTTTAGCCGCTTTTGATATTTACCTCTGCTGCTTATATCTCACTTGTGACTCCCTTTTCTCCTGTCCATCCCTACCCCCCCTACCCCCCTCCCCCCTCCCCCACCTCCAACCCAGCCCCATTTATTTTTAATTCAGAACCGGCCTTGGTCACCTGTCAGTCAGGACGGCCTTCGCGCGAAATGTTATGAAAAAAAAAAAATGTAAACGACGAAAGATCTCCAGGACAAAAACACAAAAGCAGCCGACATACATCAAGCGTGAAAAACAGAATGGGAATTTTCCCCTTTCACTCTCACAAAATGGACACACTCGCTCGCTAAAAACATAGCAAACTGACTATGAAACCAGCGGAAAGGTAGCCAAATTGAGGAGTTTAGAAAGCAACAAGAACGTTATAAGTAACAGCCAATATTCATACCACTAAACAAATAATCAATAATAAAGTATAAGCTTTGTAAATAAACTCTGGAGGCTGAAACAAAATCATTCCTTTAGTATAAGAAGGAAATTCTCCTCAATCTGATGAGTCAGATCGAGTTTGAAAGTTTCCAGATGTTAAGATCGTTCGTGTGAAACTGGCATTTCTTTATCACTCACCAAAGGATATCCTCTACATGCTCTAATTTCATTGAAAACATGTGTAGTGGTTTGGCGTTAGATAGCTGTGAGCGGATATTCTTCCTATCACAAATAAGACGACTCTCTTCTTCAAAGGAAGTGTGATCATTGATATACTACTCTTTTTGGCTCTTGTCTGCTGGTATTATTCAGCCCGAGACTTCAATAAAAAAATTTTACTTCACGTACCACGAACTAGGATGAAATTTTAGCGTTTTACTGTACTACACGGCGATAACAGAGGCGAACGAATAAACATAACGGAAAAATAAGAGACACAGAGAAAAAGAACAACGAAAGCGCTAAGTACCAAAATAAATAAATGTTGAAGGTGACATACAAAAGTTTTCAAAACAAAAGAACAAAGAGAGAACAAACGGGAGGAATCTCCAGCAATAACGTTGATATCCCTGCTAAAGCTATTTCATATCTAGACTTTTCTGGTTTCCCTAAAAATAACCAAAGCATTTAAATAATGGGATTTCATCTGCGTACAAAGCTTTCTTCTTTCCTCGTTCTTATTAATTCCTACACTTATTCAACAAAGTTTATTTATATGAAATAATTATAATTATTTCCAAATTTTCTTTCAGGCATTATCATTCAACCAACTTCTCACAGATAAATATAATCAAATAAGGAAAATTTTAAAAATCTATCATTTTCGACCAAATCTCATGTTAACTGTGGAACAGAAGCTATGGTAAAATAAAGAACAAAAAATAAATAAATGCATTCCACAATCAACACCAACGTTTTCTGAATAAAGTGTTGCGCTCATTACGAAAGTGTTATGTAATCATACTAATGAATTCAGTCTTGAAGAAGACTTAGTTGCAATTATTTCTCTACACATGACTTTGGCATATAATTATTATTATTATTATTATTATTATTATTATTATTATTATTATTATTATTATTATTATATATGCTATATCACAGTCCTCTAATTCGACTGGGTGGTATTTATAGTGTGGGGTTCCGGGTTGTATCCTGCCTCCTTAGGAGTCCATCACTTTTCTTACTATGTGCGCCGTTTCTAGGATCACTCTTCTGCACGAGTCCTCGAGCTACTTCAGCATCTAGTTTTTCTAGATTCCTTTTCAGGGATCTTGGGATCGTGCCTAGTGTTCCTATGATTATGGGTACAATTTCCACTGGCATATCCCATACCTTCTTATTTCTTTTTCAGATCTTGATGCTTATCCATTTTTTCCCTCTCTTTTCCTTCAACTCTGGTGTTTTCCCATGGTATTGCGACCTCAATGAGTGATACTTTCTTTTTGATTTTGTCAATCAACGTCACGTCTGGTCTATTTGCACTTACCACCTATCTGTTCTGATACCATAGTCCCAGAAGATCTCTGCCTGATCGTTCTCGATCACTCCCTAAGGTTGGTGCTAGTACCACTTGTTACTGCAAGATAGCTGATGTTTCTTGCACAGGCTCCAGTGGAGGGCTTTTGCCACTGAATCATGCCTCTTTTTGTACTGGTTCTGCGCAAGTGCCGGACATTCGCTTGCTATGTGGTTTATGGTTTCCTTTTTCGTATTGCACTTCCTACATATGGGAGATATGTTATTTCCGTCTATCATTCTTTGAATATATCTGGTTCTTAGGGTCTGATCTTGTGCCGCTGTTATCATTTCTTCAGTTTCCCTCTGTAACCATTGCCATGTGTCATCACAGGCTAGTTCTTTAGTCTGTCTCATGTATTGTCCGTGCATTGGTTTGTTGTGCCAGTCCTCTGTACTGTTTGTCATTCTCCTGTCTCTTTCATCAGTCCTCCTTATGTGGCGCCGTGGCAGAGTGGGTTAGGTCGTCAATGGACTGGTTAAGCAACATTGGGGCTGGTCAGTCGTTTTAAGGGTGACCGCTCTCCTCGGCGTTGATTCCTTGGGAAAGGATCTTTACCATAATTTCCTTAGTCTACTCGGCTGTAAATGAGTACCTAGCAAAACTCAGCAATGATGGAAAGGAATGAAGGATTAAACGACAAAGACGTAAATGGAACCTCTGGCAACAGAGGAGCTTCGTCCGGCAGCCAAGTATTCAGCCCAATTGAAGGGGAAGACGGTCAAGTACTTGGAGGTCGTCATCCAGCAACTGACCACCACAACGACAGTAACCAATAGCCAGAGACTAGAGCTACAGAAGCAAACCAGAGGAAGAAATTATTATTATTATTATTATTATTATTACCAAAACTGGAGTGACACGAAAATACAGCTGAAAACAGATTTCCTATAATTATACCCCAACCCAACATCATAAATATTATGCAACGGAGAAATTAATTTTTTTTAAATCAGTGAAATAACCCAAAGCATTACGTTAAACAGGTCCTGCAATAAGGGACGAAAAAAATAAAAAATTAACAAAAGTGGAAAAGAGTCATTCTTTTCCCTCATGAGGCTTCCTGGATTGGTAACACGACCTGTAACAACACCCGAGTCAACAAGGCATTACGAAGAAAACTTGCTTATCACCAATTCCCGAGGGGAGGGATGGGGGAGGGGATGGGGGAGGGGAAGGAGGATGACTACTCTCCTCACACGGTAAGCCAGATTAATGAACATTTTTGAGGAAGGTAATGAGAATGTCGAATAAAAAAAATCACCATTCATCTTTAAAAAAAAAAAAAAAAAAAAAAAAAAAAACCGCGGTCATATGTATAGAAAAACTCAATGCACTAATGGCCTCACCATAAGGGGAGTTCTTCCGACAAGAATAGTCAGGTAGAAATCCGCTTTGGCTGTATGTATGTATAAAATAATATACAGCATTCACTACAGTCAAACAAAGGTCCATAAGTTTACCAAAGGAAGGATCTAGGGCTTGAAAACATGTTGAAGGTTTTATAAACAAAAATTGAACTGTAAATACCCCGCGTGTGAGCACAGCATTCAGTATTCCCCTTTATTTCCATAACAATATAACTTTGCGAGGAAGACAATACTGTGTCCCAAAAACCTTCAGTCGGCTACTTTGTCCAGCTAATCACACTCCACACATTTATAAAATGAGGAACATTTACCTCATTCACAAATCGGAGCTTGAGATCATTTTGAAAACAGTGACATATACTCTTTAAAAATGTAGATGCATTGTATTCGACCTTTTCAAATGTCATGCCACTAAAGAAAACAACATATAACCCCAAACCGACTCTAAAATCAGTTGATGCAACTGGCAACAGGAAATGCACGAAGCGATACTTGTTTTTTTAAAAATTGAAGTGACTGCACATGTGGGAAGAGAAAACTGCAGTCCAATAACGGCATATAAGCAATTTTTAGTATAAGCAATTAATGAGTAATTAAGCAAAGAATGTGAATTTAGCATAAGCAATTAATGAGTAATTAACCACGCACAAAAATGTGAATTTAGTATAAGCAGTTAATGAGTAATAAAATAAGCACAAAAATTTGAATTTGGTAGAAGCAATTAATGAGTAATTAAATACGCACAAAAATGTGAATTTAGTTGAAGCAATTAATGAGTAATTGAATAAGCACATAAATGTGAATTAGTAGAAGCAATTAATGAGTAATTAAATAAGCACAAAAATGTGAATTTAGTATCAACAATTAATGAGTAATTAAATAAGCACAAAAATGTGAATTTAGTATCAACAATTAATGAGTAATTAAATAAGCACAAAAATGTGAATTTAGTATCAACAATTAATGAGTAATTAAATAAGCACAAAAATTTGAATTTAGTATAAGCATGAATAAGCACAAAATTGAGAATTTAATATAAGCAATTAATGAGTAATGTAATTAAATAAACAAAGAAATACGAATTTATAAAAACAATATTAATATAGCATAAAAAGTAATAACTAATTTCCATGTAATTGAAATACATGCTTCGTCAAATGTTTTATTGTCAAAGAACATTTAACAAACACGAAATGACAATTATATTTTTTAATATATCTCCATCTACATACATATCTAACATCACTAGAACTTACTATAAATTATATTTCACAAATATCCTACAAGCCCATCACACTCCCTTTGTCGCTTACTTGCTCTTACAAAAAAATTGTGGCTAAAACTTTATCCCTTGTAAACTGTTGCATTCCTATTGAGCTCATATAGTAGTTTGAATAATCTGGAACACGCACTACGCACGGAAGCTATTATGCAAGTTACTAGTAAAAATGGTCTTTTTACGTCCCCACTCAGTTTTCACTTTCTTAATTATTTACCTTGAGACAAGTTGTGCTGGAATTAATCCAGCAGTCTTCAAGAAATCGAAAGTTTGACAAGTTTATATCAACATACATCATACATACATACATACATACATACCCCAGACACTCCATCGGGCGAGATGATAAAAAGACTGATAGAAATTCCCCTTTGTTTAACATTTGAATGAAAAATAAAAGAAGATACTGCAAGCGTGATCAGGAGAAATGTAAGGGAAATATAGAAAACAGAGAGAGAGAGAGAGAGAGAGAGAGAGAGAGAGAGAGAGAGAGAGAGGAGAGAGAGAGAATATTTATATATATATAATATATAATATATATATATAATATATATATAAGTATATATATATCTATATATATATAATATATATCATATATATATATATATATAGGTATATATATTATAATATATATATATATAAATATAAATATATATATTATATATATATATATATATAATATATATATATATTATATTATATAATATATTGGCGGAAGAATTAAAGTAGCGATAGCTTTGCCAACAACTGGAAAAAACAAGGCATAGCTTTGCCGACATCTGGGACCACAATTCATAAACTTAATAGAATTAGAAACTACTGCAATATTATGCAAAGACCATTTACAGAACAGAGAAAGTGACATCGTTAGTCTGAAGTTATCTTTCTCGGGGTCTGGAATCCTTTCAGCGCAAAGACTCTCCCCTCAACTGAATTACCTTATTTTATTTATTTTCTTTATTCCTTCCGCGTGATCAAGGATGAAGCTTAGAGGTTTTCAGTTTCTCTTACGACCATCAACAAACAAATATATAAATGTTAAGTTACGCAAAAATACCAGTGGTTTTACGTACTCTTGCGGTTTTCTTTGTGATCGCATAGAGAATAACTAACAGAGGCAGTACCGAAGTAGAAGACCAAAAAGTAACTCCTTACTGCATAATTCAAAATGTTCGCGCTCTAAAAGAGGTCCCTTCACTTTGGTAACTTCATTCTGTCCAGGAGATAGAGCAGTCTACTGAAGAATGAGTGAATGACAGGCGATGGACGGAACAGACACAGATCTGAACGTCATGATAAACTCGAAAACCTAACAGAGCCAGGACAAGTCTGAAGAACAATACGCACACGAACCCAATATCCGCTTGTATAGAAGATTTCCATTTCATTTTATTTTTCTTCAGACCAAATAATGACATGAACTGACTTCAAACATCAAAATTTTTCATCGTATAATAAAACTCTAATTACAAAGAAAATTAAATCAAGCGCGAGAGAAAAATGAAACGCTTCCGATTTACATCAAACAAAGGCCAGTTCCATAGCAAAAATAAAACTGTATTAGGAGTGGTGGTGTTTACTGCACACACGCTTGTAGTCTTGTCAAAGGATGTGTATCCGCATCCTTTCACAAACAAAGCTACGCTCTGACGTTTTAATCTATTCCAACTCCTGTGCCGCAAGGCGTGATACTGAGAGTCTAGCAATGGACATATCGAAATGAAAGGAAGAAGTGGAAACAAAAAACTTCGACTGCCTACACACAATGGGGAGGCATTTATAGGTTAAACTTATTTGGAGAGAACAGGGGTTTTATGATGTTGGAAAACTTTGCCTGCCTATAGAGATGAGTAGTACAGAGAATTACGCTAAGATCATACACGTTAATAGACACCTGATGCTCGAGTCCAAGGGACAGACTTGTTACAAAGAATAACTTCAAGTTTCGAAGCAACGAAAAACTTATGAAGCGAAAAGTACTCTGTTACTAAATAATAAATAAATATACATTATATATATACATATATATTATATAAAGCATGCAAAATACACATGCGATTTCTTAACCAAGTACGTCCTAATTATTTTCAGAGATAAATGTATTCAAACGTAAACTAATCGACTATGCTATAACTAAGCAAGTTTCTCCATTCACTCCCGGTAATGCAGAGATAAATGCTGTCAGATTCACACCTAACAGAAAGAAGCCAAAGGAAATACTAGCCCTTCCAACAAAGACAGAAAGTAGCCAAAGGAAATCTTAGCCCTTCCAACAAAGAGTTCCAACAAAGAGTTATTTTGTTGGAGTCTTTGTAGCGATATAAAGGCCGTCATTATTTGACTCGTGTGAAAGGAAGTCATTTTTATCAGTTGAAACTGCTGATAACAGGCCTGGTCAGATGTAAATGCCCTTCAAGCGTCGGCCCCCAGCTTGATAGGCACAGATATCCCCAGAAGAGCAAATTTAGGTCATAATTGGACCAAACTCGGTACGCTTGGCCCTCCATTCAAACTAGAACCAATCAGTGCCTGGCCCGAGGAACGAAAATGCACTGGCCGCCACCTGTCCAAACCGTAAGAGAACCATCATGTTATTATATTTTACGACGCCCTCTATGTTATGTAATGAGTTCCACGGTAAATCAGAAAAAACTCTTTAATGGTTTCATTACCAACAACCTTAACACTTAAGACAAACGTATTGGCCGAGAAGTAGACTCAGTATTTCTGTAATTCTGACTAACGTTATAATTGACCACAATAACAACTTAATCTCGTGCAAAAAAAAAAAAAAAAAAAAAAAACATTTTTCCTGTTACTATATCTGTGTGCTCACTTATTATATAATAGTGGTGATTTCACTATCATTACTTTTCATAATGTTTAAGTAAACGTCATTTTCATTATATTCATGCTTACGATTTAGAATTCGTAACTATTATTTGCTTTCGTGTGCTTTTATTGCCTTAATTAACTGTATGCGTGTCATTAACAGCAGTATTCCCTTTCATTAAAGACCAAAATTAGCGCTGTGTTTATGCCTGTCATTTCTTGTAAATGTTTCTTCACATATTCTAAGTGTATTTTAAACTCTTATGAAGTTGATAATAGCTTACTTACGTGATTGAATAAGTTAAAAGGGTATAACTACTGCTTTACCTTTTTACTTGAACCCAAGCACAACTTAATTTCTTTACAATTCTGATTTTTTATTTTCACTGAATTAGTACTGAAAGAGTACATAAACATGGTGCTACCGTAACAAATGTACAATGACTAGCTTTAAGCGAAAGAATAGATTGGTGTATTCTGGGTGGTCTGGTTGTGGGGAAAGAATAGAGAATGACAAGTTGGCGCAAAAGGACCTAAAATTCGGCAATGACAGGAAGGAAAGAGGAAGACCAGGAAGAAGACCTACAACGCCGAGGATACTTGGAAAGGGTCCTAAAATCCAGGAAGCACTACACTGCCTGCAGGATACGGATCTACGGTAGTGTATAAGGTTGATCTGACAGACAGCCGACGAATTGTCTGCGTGGCGTATTGGATAATGTTAGTAAAACCACCCCTCTTTATGTTCCTATGTTACCCTCCAACTTGATGTTTGCAAAAAAAAAAATACGCATACACTTAAGAATACTTACGTATATATATTTATATATTTACATACTTATATATAATTTATAAATTTCACTTATACATATGTGTGTATTAAACTTTTAGTCTGCAGAAATACTAGGCAATTTATAAAAGTCATAAATTCACATGTCATCCTTAGTCATCGTAACTGAGCCATTACTTCCTTTCACTTTGCATGAAAACCTGGAATTCTCTCTCTCTCTCTCTCTCTCTCTCTTCTCTCTCTCTCTCTCTCTCTCATGTACACACACATACACGCACACGACCGGAAGTTCTTTCTTGTTGCGCTACGTACACACGCAATTACAAGGAAATTTTTTTAAACAGCCAACCTCAAAATTTGGCATTCTACCAAAACTCAGTAATCCTCGTTCTCCTTCAAAACATCGCAAACTAAAATAACATACTTCTGGAGAGAGAGAGAGAGAGAGAGAGAGAGAGAGAGAGAGAGAGAGAGAGAGAGAGTCCACAATTCGCTTCGAGGAAGCGAAAATGATCCACATACGTAGCAGCAACCACCAAGCTGTAACACGAGGCCTCACCGGAAATGTGGCAGGGACCAGTTTCAGAGAGAGAGAGAGAGAGAGAGAGAGAGAGAGAGAGAGAGTATAATTTTTTATGAAACATGGAAGACCGCCAACTACGTATATCACGACAATGCTCCTGAAATCGACTATTTATTCAACCCGGCACAAACAGGTAAAATACGAAAACAAAACTTCAAGCAGAACTGAAAACACCATTTCTAAAACTAATGCTGCGCCCATTCCTGAGTAAACAATTCGACTGCCTTTCTCCCGTGGACCCTACCATAACCTATATATTAGCATACTTGTTGTACATGTATTTTTTTTAAGGACTTTACAAATGAATATAACTTACTATGTCCCTCTCTCTGGTTAGTACCTTAGTAGAAATGCCAAGACAATTTTCCCTTCCGGTCACAATATTCACAATCAATCCCATATATATTTTTAACAGCTCTTAAGCACAATGAACACACAAATTTTCAGAGAGAGAGAGAGAGAGAGAGAGAGAGAGAGAGAGAGAGAGAGACTAATATGAAGAGAGTTCTTTCGTTTCCCCTCGCCCTTGTTTCCCCTCTCTTGAAGCTCCCCTCAAATTCCATTCAGAACCCCGTAACAAGATCCACACTCCCTCCTCCACAGCATACCTGGGGCGTTCCTCGTGAATAGTCCCGCGACATAAAACTGCCATAAGTTCTTCCAAGAAAACAACAAATGATTGGTTAAATGCGACGAGAGAGAGAGAGAGAGAGAGAGAGAGAGAGAGAGAGAGATCTTACAGGATCTGTAATAGCTACAAAGACTTGCAATGGTCACAACAACTCAAGAGAGAGAGGAAATCTTAAATCTTGCTGGAAATCTCATAATTGCAAAAACCCATAAAACAACGCTGAGTTTAGATGGAAGAACAAAGACTTTATAATGGTCACAACAACGCAATAGGTGCTTCTACTCTATTCCCTTTTATGACTGTCCATAACATTCCTCCCTTTCGCTTTACCAGACAACGAGGCTCCCTTCTATCCCACTAAATCGCCAGGCCTCTTAAAACCGACGACGTTCTCTCAACCTGAAGGCGACGTAATACCGCGAAACCCAGCGAGGGACGGATAAACACCCACCTTCACCTACCCCTCACCCCTCGCCATCCCCACAACAAAAGACTCCCCTAATAGAGGAATGCTTGCTGATATGGTTGGCGTCCACGCCACCGAAACTAACCCTAACGACAGAAGTGCACCTAAAAGCCCTGGAGAGAGAGAGAGAGAGAGAGAGAGAGAGAGAGAGAGAGAGAGAGAGCCACGTTATTGAAAGAACAGAAACTTCAACTGAGGACAAAAAAAAAAAAAAAAGGACAGAATTACTTTTGTGTCATTCGAACAAACCGGTTCGTTATTCAGAGCGCACCTCCAATTACTGGATATATTTCCAGCGCAGAGGAGCGCGTGGCCACCATTCCCCTTTCTTTGCGCGCGCGCGCAGAGAGAGAGAGAGAGAGAGAGAGAGAGAGAGAGAGAGAGAGAGAGATAGTGGAAGTGCATTAAAACCGCGAATCAATACCGCTCCATATAGAGGGAGGAGAAAGCAGGAGAGGGGAGAATCGTTTCCCTCTCCATGGAAACAAAATCGAGGGAAACCTGGCGTAAGACGACGAGGTCTCACGCGCAAAATACAAGAAGATACAATGTAAAACTTCAGCTGAATCCAATTCATATTTCAGGCGGACGCCAATGAAGCAAAGTCGCTTCCAAATTTCACTCCCGAGCTTGCAAAAACAAAAAATCATCTCTGGGTATGATATTGCAACAGCTGTTCCAAATAACGACGAGAGAGAGAGCGAGAGCTGTTCAAAAAAAAACTATATATCATATATATATATAGTATATATATATATATATATATATTATATATATATATACGTGTAATATACAGTATACAATATACATATACATATACATATATATATATAATAATATTAAAATATATTATATATATTTATATTATATTATAAAACATATATTATATTATATATATCTATAGAGAGAGAGAGAGAGAGAGAGATAGAGAGAGGATGAGAGAGAGAGGAGAGAGGAGGAGTAGCAGAGGAGAGAGGAGAGAGAGAGACCCTAATACAATCGGAAGAACTTTATATCCTTTGTCTGACAGCATTTAGTGTCAGATTAAATAAATGGGATTTCTGAACATTTTACCAAATATAGCAGAGGCCAGAGTAAGGCTTCACGTTATCCTCTCTTAACCTATCAATGCATTTGCGTACTGTACTTGGCTTCGTTCTGACCAGATACATAGTTGCCAAATTGCATATTCTAATAAAACTGCTCTTCGGGTATATCTAGTTTTCAGTCATAAATTCCCTACGAGAAAAAAAATTTGTTCTGTAGTTTAAAACGCAAAAAAAAAAAAAAATGCAAATAACACCCGATTTAATTTCATTTACTGACAAAATCCCATCAAATAACGAATAAAAAACAAGGATAATAATGTCATGCTAATTTCACCAAATCAAGTTAAAATAACAACTACTGAGAAGCATTAGCATAAGAAAAAAAAATGAGGAAATGACCAGCATACTTCAAAGCCATGACATATTGTCTACAAAGAATCAAACGAAACCATCCCACATCCGCGTCAAAGGTCAGAACTAAATATAGATTATTATTCATTACTGCTGATTACGCTTTTCTTCCGTAAGGTACGAATTTAATTTTTAAAACATTTTTATATCTAAAATCCGACAAATACCATATGGAAGAATATAATGGGGAGAGTCAGTTATTAGTGATAAACAATGAAAAAGTGAGTAACAATAAAAAACGACTGTCACACTGTCGATTTTCCAGAACGCCTTACAGCTATTCTCGTCTTACACAACTTGCTTCCGAACGGAAAGAAGAATATCCCCTAGAACGCAAGACAGCCTTGAACTGTCATCATCAAATTCTCGGAATGACATAAGTAAAGGATAGGTCTTTCTAAAAAAAGACGAAGCACAAAACTATATCAACTCAGTTTTAATGAAAATTAGGAACGGCAGACAACTTTTGTCCTTCCCAGAAACCGCACACTTTCCAAGGAAAGCACTGACGTTTTCGGCTTCATATGAAGCCAAGAGACGGTTCCTCGTTGGACGAGTGGTTGTCGCCTACCAATCCGGTGGTCCGAAGTTCGATTCTTGGCTCTGCCAACGCGGAATCAGAGGAATTTATTTCTGGTGATAAAAATTCATTTTCGATACAATGTGGTTCGGATTCCACAATAAACCGTAGGTCCCGTTGCTAGGTAACCAATTGGTTTCTAGCCACGTGAAAATATCTAATCCTTCGTGCCAACCCAAAGAGCTGTTAATCAGCTCAGTGGTCTGGTAAAAACTTAAGATATACTTAACTGAAGCCAAGAGATCCTCTTTCATAAGCGCTGGTGATAAAAACAAAACACATATATACACAAACTGTAACATAAAGAAGCAGAAAGAACTAACCTGTTTAAAACAGCCGACTGATCCACAGAGCACCATCGTTTTTGCCTTCGTTGTCCGCCTTCATGGAGACATCCGAATTGTAACCTATGAGTCACGACCAGTCGCTCGGTATATTTAATTTTTCCTCGATCTCTTTTTCTGTCCGATATCGAGTTCGCCGAATTCAGAAATACACACTGGTGGCACACGCCAGCGGTGCGGGGATAACAGGTGCGCCTGATTTACCTGTAACTTTTTTGTTTTTCTGTCCGCTAGTCCACCGCAAACACAGACACACACTTCCAGTTTACACCAGTTCAAACTGGAGTTCAATGGTTTATAATTATCCTAGATATTCAGTACACTGTTATTGATGCACGGAACGCAATTCTTATGACTTTATACCCTAGTCAAAGGAGAAATATAATTATGGTTTATATGTAGATATAAGATTTGCTCGCTCGCAAACCTAAACTAGTGCCTACAGATATACATACGCATAAATAACATACATACAAACACACACACAAACACATATATATATATATATATATATATATATATATATATATATATATTATATTCTTAAAATGTTTCACTAGCTCCTTCTTAATTTGTAGCAAAAGAGCAAGAGCCATGTTAGACAGTATTTCAGCGAAAAAAAAAAAATTAGAAAAAAAAAATGGAAAGACCCAGGCTAGCAAGTACTTAAGTGCAAAAATGTAAAAAAAAAAAATAAATAAATAAAGATGACACGATCCTAAAAATCCATATCTCATACAAAAAGAAAATGCCATTTGCTGACAATCAAAAAAAAAAATATATATAGTAACTCTGAAAGTACATATTGCACACAGAAGGCTTTTGATTCGAAGAAATTATATCAGAATTTAATTACTCGCAAGAAACTTTTTAGCCACACACACACAAAGTCAGTCTTGTACAAAACGAAGGCCTTGTCACGCCAACGCCTTATCAGATGAGTAAAAACCCCACAGCCACGACGGAACATTCATCAAAGGTATGGATGCTAACGTCAGAAAACGTCGACAGCAAAAGCCTTTCTTGCGTTCAAAGGACGGATTAAATGAGACCAAAATACGATCCCCTATTCTACCGTCGTTCTTCGAGGCGGTACAAACTCCGTACACGACCACAGCATCACGTTCACGATCCCCAAATAGCTTTTAGCTGCGAATAATCCAGAGTAGCAAAGGAAGTCAACGAAAAATAGAAAACAAATCATGTTACAGGGAAAAGACTTCATAACAAATAAAAACGAGATAGAGGCAGGAATATATCAAGAAATAATTCTCTTATAAGAGGCATACTAAAGCAAAGCTAAACGGAGATATCGGAGGAGGAGGGGAAAGAGAACGAAAGAAAAATAAGTGTACAATGATAAAAAGGATATGAGGTCTTCAATCTATTTATTCAGGCCATGAATACTCGCACCTGTCTAAATAACATTCCTCTCAGGAGAGCTGGTTCATCGGATTTTAACCACATTCATAATTCTTTCATAATCTACCGTTCGAGTTTCCCTTAAATTTTTAAGAGCCTAAGTTGGAGTTCAATGTTGACAAGCGACCTGCATAGGCTTCATATCAACGTGAAAGTGCGTAACAAATCTTTCGTTGAATGAAGAAAAAGTACTATTTCATTTGAACGAACTTAGGCCATAATTCAAAACGCAGTAGTTTTTTCACTGACATAAAAACTCTACTGTTGGTGCTTTCGCTATAAATAAAATAATAAGCACTGCACTCGTGACGATTCCATTACAACCCAGCAATGCAACAGGACACAACTTTTAACTACAAAATATATAAAATAAAATACAACCACCACAATATTCAGGAAAACATTTCCCAACACCATTTCACGGAGCGAAATCGAAAGCAAACCACTCCGTGACACAAGCAATGAGTTTTAATCGACACAAAGCACAATATTTACCCAACAAGCAATATACTCAAGCAAAACACCGGCACTAACTTCATCTCCCAAACTACACAGAACGATCAACCCTTCAGTAAACATCCACAAAATATTTCATCAAGATTGAAAAAAATCCTCATCATCTTTTCTCGCTCAAGAAACAGTTCCTCACTGTTGATACCAAGAAGTCTACACCCACGTCACTTCCGGAGGGCACTAGAAGGGGCTCACTGCCTAAAACAACCACAAACCCTTCTTGTTCCCCCAAACATCTCAACCCTTTCGCCTTTTTTTTTTTTCCCCGTCGGTTTTCATTCATTTCTCAATTCCTTCGATAGAGAACGAACGAAACGGCTCCCCCGAGGGCCTATATTCCTCAGCTATGAGACCACTGCAGTGGAAGATTACAGCATCCTGTCCACTACCACAAATGACAACCGGGCTTCGAAGTCTCCAAGAAACATTCGTATGTGTGTGTGTTCTGGTCTCCCATACAAGATGACACATACTCTACAGCAAGAGCCCGGTATTATGTCTCTTTGTGGACAAATTTGTACTAATAATTGTATATTTCTGTCAAAAAAATAACTAACTAATTAATGTCGGCTTAATCTTATGCAAGCATTGAGACAATTCATTCCCGGTCGTTTTCGCAACTTTCGCCCCCCCCCCCCCCTCTTTTTCCTACAGTTTTTCAAAGGAACTGCAGTCATCACTCCCTTAAAGTATTGAGCTCATATGAATTTTATTTTTTTTTTATTTAATCAACCCACTTTATAACTATCTTCTAAACAATGGAATACATCCGCTTTCGTCACGTATCACTCCCCAGCTTCCTTTAAAATTACACCTTCTCCCACTAATATCATTCTTTTCTTGCACAAATTAATTTGATCTTCTATGACACTAACCCCTAAGAACCACCCGTAGGTTAATCAAGGTCAACCTTTCTTCGAAATACGAATAACCTAAATAAATAGACGAATTTTTTCACCTTTCCCTTCTTCTACCATGTCAAGTTTTGAGATACTGATTAAACTACTATAACCCACGATCAGTCTACATATTTTGCATCGATTTTTTGTTAAATCCATACTTATTTCCCAACTATCATTTTAACACAATTTCAGGAAACGGTAAGCATTACCTTCCTCAAAATTAAAGCTATCTCTACATTCCGAATATCTACTTCCATTTCTATCAACAATCCCTTTGTTCTACAATCATGATTTTTATAAGTCTTCCAGTTTCTGAAGAATTCGACAATCATTTATAAGCACTGACACTAATTTTTTTAAACTACATATATATGTATCTATATATATATATATTATATATATATATACATTACATATGATATATATAATATATTATATATTATAATATATATATAATATATACATACACGTAATGCTCAACAAGGTCAAAACACTTACAGCTTTATGAATCTCTCTCTCTCTCTCTCTCTCTCTCTCTCTCTCTCTCTCTCTCTCTCTCTCTTCACATTCGTGTTCTTGCGTCTGGACATTACAACGGCCCTCTATTTGGCAGTTTTATCAGAGCCCTTTTGTTTACAATGACAGCTTCCTTCCTAATTGTCCGGTCGTCCTTTGATGTCTTCAAATCTCTTTGCATTAAGACCAGTGTGACTCACGTTATGAGAGAGAGAGAGAGAGAGAGAGAGAGAGAGAGAGAGAGAGAGAGAGAGAGAGAGAGAGAGAGAGAGAAATTCTTAGAATTAGGAAACGTATTAATAAACGCCCCCAAAATATCAAAGCGAAAAAATAATTCAATCCATCAACCTAAACAATCAGAAGAAAGACAACAACGCAACATGTAGAAAAAGGCAAGCACAAGGAAGCCATTCGTTCAAATACAATGTCCAAGATAACGATTTGAAACCTTAAATGATGCGTCAACACAAAAAGAAAAGGAAGGCAACATCACACTGCATGATGGCTACCGCAAAAGAACGATAGGTTTGATAGATTATTCACTGGTCACTGTAAACTGGCGTCGCAACTACTATGGTTATTCCCCTGGATACTAAAAGAGGAAGTGATGTAAGGAGGAAGGTAAACAGTTGGCAGTTAAGAGCAGACAGCATATGCAGCAGGACTGCTAGCCTCATTAGCAAAGGCAGCAGATGTCTCAACCACTTTACCAAACAGTTATTATTCCAACAGTCTATTTCTCCTCAGACATTCTCTCTCTCTCTCTCTCTCTCTCTCTCTCTCTCTCTCTCTCTCTCTCTCTCTCTCTCATCCAGAGCTCCACTAGCATTATCATAACTATAGCCTCTAAACGAAAATGTTTATAACAAGAAGCTACTATTCAATCACTGGCACTATAGTCCTCATTTCACCGTACCAGATATTATGAAAAAAGCTGTTTTTCAGTTTTAGTACAAGATAGAAAAATTAGATTAGGTAGAAAACTCTTAAGTATTTTCTAGAATTTAGTTAAATCTATCAGGTCTTCTAATTGTCAAAGCAAGAGTACGTAATATGACACAACGGCTT
This sequence comes from Macrobrachium nipponense, assembly GCF_015104395.2. Classification (NCBI taxonomy): domain Eukaryota; kingdom Metazoa; phylum Arthropoda; class Malacostraca; order Decapoda; family Palaemonidae; genus Macrobrachium; species Macrobrachium nipponense. The sequence continues at coordinate 26,962,008 of NC_061093.1, read as the reverse complement.
TTCCGTGTGAAAAATGTTATCCAAGCATTGAACCGACTATCTACCAGCACTCATTCTAAATTTTATCCAAGGACTGAATTAACTATCAACCAGCACTCATACCACGAATAGCTTTGAAGTATCTACCTGCAGGCAAATCAACACTCGGCAACACACAAAATACGGATGCCATTAGGACAAAACACTTCAGGTCTACGGACCAAAAGCCCACATAAAATGTTGGGTGCAACATTCACTGACTCTCCATTAACCTTTTCGACCGAAATCATTATCAATTCACGATCTGGTCTCGACAGGGGTGCCTTGCCTTAAATTTAATTTACCTTGAAAGCATTTATAACACAAAAGTTTAAAAATAAGAACGAATAAATAGATAATAAACAACAACGCAACATGTAGAAAAAGGCAAGCACAAGGAAGCCATTCGTTCAAATATAAAAACAATGTCCAAGATAACGCTTTGAAACCTTAAATGGATAAAAAAACATCGGCAACATGTACGTAATTCTCTCTCTCTCTCTCTCTCTCTCTCTCTCTATCTCTCTTCTCTCTCTCTCTCTCTCCTTCTTCTTCTTCTATTCTCTCTCTGCTCATTCTTCTCTTCTCTTCTTCTTCTTCTTCTTCTTCCTTTTTGGCATAATCATGAATCTAGCAAAATCCACTATATCAACAATTTCGTTTCGGGGCTCACAGATACTACATCTGCTGCCGACGCCGAACATGTCCTACTCAAACACACAACACCGAAGAAATGGGAAGATACTAAATTACGCGTTATGCAAACGACGCGGTTCGAGAAAATGCTCAGAAGTGACGTCCCTCCAGCAATTTTAGACATTCACTCTAATAAAATGGAGAAAGAGAGAGAGAGAGAGAGAGAAAGGAGGGGTTGGTGTTGCTCTGCGTGTTAGAGAAGTCGAATCGTTATCATCAAAGAAGTGAAAATCATACGATTCTCATTATGCAAGTACAGTACATATGTCATCATAGCTTTTCCAAAAATGGATAAAACAGTATTATATATTATACATATATATTGTTTGTTTTGTTTGTATGGTGATTTTACGTTGCATGGAACCAGTGGTTATTCAGCAACGGGACCAACGGCTTTACGTGACTTCCGAACCACGTCGACAGTGACCTTCTATTACCAGAAATACACATCTCTGACTCCTCAATGGAATGCCCGAGAATCGAACTCGCGGCCACCGAGGTGGTAGTCCAAGAAAAAACCGACCACGCCACTGTGGCGCTTATTATACATATATAAAACATACGTGTGTGCGCGTGTGCGCGCGCGCTCACGTTTAAATTCCTTCAGCTTCGACTCGGTAATCCTGGTAGTCATGCCAGATATACTGCAATCAATCAATTTATCAATTCCTTCATCCTACAACCACAATCCTCTACGAAATACTCCTTTCGCTCTGTCACTCCCGAACCCCCTCGGCTCTGTATAGTCAGAAATCAAAGCGCACGTGCACAAACATACGATATTGGCTCTTAACACTGTAACTCCTAACTCTCCCCCCTCCCACCCCCCTATCCCACCCCTTTTCTTATATCTTTTGTGAGGCATTAATAGCGCGTTCAGCTCGTAAACTGAAGGCGCAGCGTTCGATCCTCGAACCGGGCAAACAGGGGGAGACGATGGGGAAGAGTTACTTAAAAAATCTATGGCTTTAGTGTTTATGTACCCTGTTTCTAGTTGACTGCAGTGGGTAACAGACATATTGTTTGTTTGTATGGTGTTTTTACCATGCATGGAACCAGTGGTTATTCAGCAACGGGACCAACGATTTTTACGTGACTTCCGAACCACGTCGAGAGTGAACTTCTATCACCAGAAATACACATCTCTAACCCCTCAGTGGAATGCCCGAGAATCGAACTCGCGACCACAGAGGTAGCAGGTCAAGACCATACCGCTCACGCCCCTGAGGCGCTGGTAACAGACAAGAGCTCGAGAGAAGAATCGAGAAAAAGACAAACTAAGTTGTCTAGCACTGTCAATATGAATCTTGCTGGTTTAACATTAGCCGGCTTTAAGCCAGCACAGCCCCTACTAAAATGCGGCAAGGCGATAAGGGAAATAAAGATTCTTTTAGACTATGTTAACCCTGACACAAAAACTCCACGACCAAATTTAAACCAAGAAAACATTATGGGTCCCTCAGAGTAATCCCCACACCACTGGGATGAAAACAATTCATATTCTCTTATCAAAAGGCTGGTTTTACATCCGTTTCCCTCGAGTGCCACTGCCCAAAAGAAGAGCAAAAACCCCAACTACGTCGCAAGTGTTAATAAATGACGTCCTTGGTTCAATATTATAAAACAACGTCTACTCTGACTAAAATGGCACCTTCAGTTCAATATCATAATATCTAATGTAAATGGCTTATAGATGGAATAAATACAGGATTCGATTAAATTCAATTGAAAAAAACTTCTACAATAAAGGCGCCGAAGATGAAAAATATCGAAATTTGATTTACATCACCACATCACTTCTCTGCTCAACCTGGAAAACCTCTTGCAAGCTTTTTCTCGGAATAATCCTTTCTAATCTTATACAATTTTATCGGCATCTGTGTTATCTGGGCGACGGAAATGAACACAGATAGGGTAACATTCTAGGTATTACAACTTCGAAGAAATGAAGAAATGGCTTATATATCGAGTCCTAAGAGAAACTCTAAAATGGTTAGCTGTGCTGCTCTGAATCCTACTAAGAAATCATATTGATCTTATCTTTATTTAAACTATAACTACTGTAAGTAGTTATAGTTTAAAAGATAGATAATTATAAACATAATAAAAAAAAAAAGTCTCAATTAACATCTTCATGGGCTTTCTAACAGCAGTAACTTTGTGCTACTTTGTGTCATCCTCAATATACAGAGGTGCCGCTAGGTTAGTCTAACGCACTATCAAATGTTTCTATGAAAGCAGTGCCTTTTAATTCTGTTAGAAGTCAGAGTAGCACCGCTTTGAATGTTAAAGTTTTAAGTGCTGGAAGACTAAATTCCAAATTTACACCGGCATTCGCCAGTAATACTGTTTTACAACTATTTACTTCA